>NC_073692.1:89760496-89918112 GCF_029784155.1 Uranotaenia lowii
AATTCAGATTCAGAATTCAGATTCAGAATTCAGATTCAGAATTCAGATTCAGAATTCAGATTCAGAATTCAGATTCAGAATTCAGATTCAGAATTCAGATTCAGAATTCAGATTCAGAATTCAGATTCAGAATTCAGATTCAGAATTCAGATTCAGAATTCAGATTCAGAATTCAGATTCAGAATTCAGATTCAGAATTCAGATTCAGAATTCAGATTCAGAATTCAGATTCAGAATTCAGATTCAGAATTCAGATTCAGAATTCAGATTCAGAATTCAGATTCAGAATTCAGATTCAGAATTCAGATTCAGAATTCAGATTCAGAATTCAGATTCAGAATTCAGATTCAGAATTCAGATTCAGAATTCAGATTCAGAATTCAGATTCAGAATTCAGATTCAGAATTCAGATTCAGAATTCAGATTCAGAATTCAGATTCAGAATTCAGATTCAGAATTCAGATTCAGAATTCAGATTCAGAATTCAGATTCAGAATTCAGATTCAGAATTCAGATTCAGAATTCAGATTCAGAATTCAGATTCAGAATTCAGATTCAGAATTCAGATTCAGAATTCAGATTCAGAATTCAGATTCAGAATTCAGATTCAGAATTCAGATTCAGAATTCAGATTCAGAATTCAGATTCAGAATTCAGATTCAGAATTCAGATTCAGAATTCAGATTCAGAATTCAGATTCAGAATTCAGATTCAGAATTCAGATTCAGAATTCAGATTCAGAATTCAGATTCAGAATTCAGATTCAGAATTCAGATTCAGAATTCAGATTCAGAATTCAGATTCAGAATTCAGATTCAGAATTCAGATTCAGAATTCAGATTCAGAATTCAGATTCAGAATTCAGATTCAGAATTCAGATTCAGAATTCAGATTCAGAATTCAGATTCAGAATTCAGATTCAAAATTCAGATTCAGAATTCAGATTCAGAATTCAGATTCAGAATTCAGATTCAGAATTCAGATTCAGAATTCAGATTCAGAATTCAGATTCAGAATTCAGATTCAGAATTCAGATTCTGAATTTAGATTCAGATTCAGAATTCAGATTCAGAATTCAAATTCAGAATTCACAATCAGAATTAAGATTTAGAATTCAGATTTTTGTAAATTTATTTTCAGCATATCGGTGAAAATTTAGATTCTTGAAGAAAGAATATCGGAATTGAAAATTTATAATGATTGATGTTGCGGGGTAAAGTATGGTGTGCGTTTATAAGTTTTCCTTGCAAAAATGTTCTTTTGCTCTTTTCTCTTCATTTTGCTATCCATCTTTATCAGATTCAGAATTCAGATTCAGAATCCAGAATTAGAATTCATTTTTTTTTCTACACAACCCTTTCAAAAACGGGAAAAAAACAAAATAGTTGAAACCGTTTTCTTTACGAAATACATATCATACTTATTATGGCATAAAAAAAAATTGCTATTGGCGCCTCGAAGCAGCAGCACCAGCAATCATTTATAAATTAGAGATAATCAAAATAAAAAAATAAAATTTTTTGACTCGGGAATCGAACCAAAAACCTTCAGATCCTAAGACGCAAACGCTATCCAATAAACCATCAGCACGCTTGACAAAGAGTGGCTCAAACTCAAATACTTAAAAGGCATTACTAAGACGCATCGTGGTCTGGGCAGTTTCTCAGTCTGCTGGGGCAAATACGGCAACAGTGTTTATATCTTACACTTCTTGCTTTTCAATGCAGCAAATGGCGGATGGGCGTTTCCTTCAGAGTCCGCCATGCCTATTAGACACTATAATTTCATATATGAAATTATAGTGTCTATAGCCATGCCGGGTGTCAACAAAATGCAGAGCCGTACAGAAAACTGCGTTGGGGGGGGGGGGAATTTATATGAAGATTTTATGACCTTCGTTTTTTTTACCCGTGTTGAAGAATGAATTTATGTTTTTTTTTTCATTTCTACATACTCATACATAATTTAGATTCAATTTCAGATGCAGAATTCAGATTCAGATTTCAAATTCAGAATACAGGTTTAGGAAACAGAATTCAGGATTCAGAATTCAGATTCAAAATTCAGATTCAGAACTCATATTCAGATTCAGAATTCAGATTAAGAACTAGATTCAGAATTCAGATTCAGAATTCAGATTCAGAATTCAGATTCAGAATTCAGATTCAGAATTCAGATTCAGAATTCAGATTCAGAATTCAGATTCAGAATTCAGATTCAGAATTCAGATTCAGAATTCAGATTCAGAATTCAGATTCAGAATTCAGATTCAGAATTCAGATTCAGAATTCAGGAATTTAGGAAACAGAATTCAGGATTCAGAATTCAGATTCAAAATTCAGATTCAGAACTCATATTCAGATTCAGAATTCAGATTTAGAATTCAGATTCAGAATTCAGATTAAGAACTAGATTCAGAATTCAGATTCAGAATTCAGATTCAGAATTCAGATTCAGAATTCAGATTCAGAATTCAGATTCAGAATTCAGATTCAGAATTCAGATTCAGAATTCAGATTCAGAATTCAGATTCAGAATTCAGATTCAGAATTCAGATTCAGAATTCAGATTCAGAATTCAGATTCAGAATTCAGATTCAGAATTCAGATTCAGAATTCAGATTCAGAATTCAGATTCAGAATTCAGATTCAGAATTCAGATTCAGAATTCAGATTCAGAATTCAGATTCAGAATTCAGATTCAGAATTCAGATTCAGAATTCAGATTCAGAATTCAGATTCAGAATTCAGATTCAGAATTCAGATTCAGAATTCAGATTCAGAATTCAGATTCAGAATTCAGATTCAGAATTCAGATTCAGAATTCAGATTCAGAATTCAGATTCAGAATTCAGATTCAGAATTCAGATTCAGAATTCAGATTCAGAATTCAGATTCAGAATTCAGATTCAGAATTCAGATTCAGAATTCAGATTCAGAATTCAGATTCAGAATTCAGATTCAAAATTCAGATTCAGAATTCAGATTCAGAATTCAGATTCAGAATTCAGATTCAGAATTCAGATTCAGAATTCAGATTCAGAATTCAGATTCAGAATTCAGATTCTGAATTTAGATTCAGATTCAGAATTCAGATTCAGAATTCAAATTCAGAATTCACAATCAGAATTAAGATTTAGAATTCAGATTTTTGTAAATTTATTTTCAGCATATCGGTGAAAATTTAGATTCTTGAAGAAAGAATATCGGAATTGAAAATTTATAATGATTGATGTTGCGGGGTAAAGTATGGTGTGCGTTTATAAGTTTTCCTTGCAAAAATGTTCTTTTGCTCTTTTCTCTTCATTTTGCTATCCATCTTTATCAGATTCAGAATTCAGATTCAGAATCCAGAATTAGAATTCATTTTTTTTTCTACACAACCCTTTCAAAAACGGGAAAAAAACAAAATAGTTGAAACCGTTTTCTTTACGAAATACATATCATACTTATTATGGCATAAAAAAAAATTGCTATTGGCGCCTCGAAGCAGCAGCACCAGCAATCATTTATAAATTAGAGATAATCAAAATAAAAAAATAAAATTTTTTGACTCGGGAATCGAACCAAAAACCTTCAGATCCTAAGACGCAAACGCTATCCAATAAACTATCAGCACGCTTGACAAAGAGTGGCTCAAACTCAAATACTTAAAAGGCATTACTAAGACGCATCGTGGTCTGGGCAGTTTCTCAGTCTGCTGGGGCAAATACGGCAACAGTGTTTATATCTTACACTTCTTGCTTTTCAATGCAGCAAATGGCGGATGGGCGTTTCCTTCAGAGTCCGCCATGCCTATTAGACACTATAATTTCATATATGAAATTATAGTGTCTATAGCCATGCCGGGTGTCAACAAAATGCAGAGCCGTACAGAAAACTGCGTTGGGGGGGGGGGGGAATTTATATGAAGATTTTATGACCTTCGTTTTTTTTACCCGTGTTGAAGAATGAATTTATGTTTTTTTTTTTCATTTCTACATACTCATACATAATTTAGATTCAATTTCAGATGCAGAATTCAGATTCAGATTTCAAATTCAGAATACAGGTTTAGGAAACAGAATTCAGGATTCAGAATTCAGATTCAAAATTCAGATTCAGAACTCATATTCAGATTCAGAATTCAGATTTAGAATTCAGATTCAGAATTCAGATTAAGAACTAGATTCAGAATTCAGATTCAGAATTCAGATTCAGAATTCAGATTCAGAATTCAGATTCAGAATTCAGATTCAGAATTCAGATTCAGAATTCAGATTCAGAATTCAGATTCAGAATTCAGATTCAGAATTCAGATTCAGAATTCAGATTCAGAATTCAGATTCAGAATTCAGATTCAGAATTCAGATTCAGAATTCAGATTCAGAATTCAGATTCAGAATTCAGATTCAGAATTCAGGAATTTAGGAAACAGAATTCAGGATTCAGAATTCAGATTCAAAATTCAGATTCAGAACTCATATTCAGATTCAGAATTCAGATTTAGAATTCAGATTCAGAATTCAGATTAAGAACTAGATTCAGAATTCAGATTCAGAATTCAGATTCAGAATTCAGATTCAGAATTCAGATTCAGAATTCAGATTCAGAATTCAGATTCAGAATTCAGATTCAGAATTCAGATTCAGAATTCAGATTCAGAATTCAGATTCAGAATTCAGATTCAAAATTCAGATTCAGAATTCAGATTCAGAATTCAGATTCAGAATTCAGATTCAGAATTCAGATTCAGAATTCAGATTCAGAATTCAGATTCAGAATTCAGATTCAGAATTCAGATTCAGAATTCAGATTCAGAATTCAGATTCAGAATTCAGATTCAGAATTCAGATTCAGAATTCAGATTCAGAATTCAGATTCAGAATTCAGATTCAGAATTCAGATTCAGAATTCAGATTCAGAATTCAGATTCAGAATTCAGATTCAGAATTCAGATTCAGAATTCAGATTCAGAATTCAGATTCAAAATTCAGATTCAGAATTCAGATTCAGAATTCAGATTCAGAATTCAGATTCAGAATTCAGATTCAGAATTCAGATTCAGAATTCAGATTCAGAATTCAGATTCAGAATTCAGATTCAGAATTCAGATTCAGAATTCAGATTCAGAATTCAGATTCAGAATTCAGATTCAAAATTCAGATTCAGAATTCAGATTCAGAATTCAGATTCAGAATTCAGATTCAGAATTCAGATTCAGAATTCAGATTCAGAATTCAGATTCAGAATTCAGATTCTGAATTCAGTTTCAGAATTTAGATTCAGATTCAGAATTCAGATTCAGAATTCAAATTCAGAATTCACAATCAGAATTAAGATTTAGAATTCAGATTTTTGTAAATTTATTTTCAGCATATCGATGAAAATTTAGATTCTTGAAGAAAGAATATCGGAATTGAAAATTTACAATGATTGATGTTGCGGGGTAAAGTATGGTGTGCGTTTATAAGTTTTCCTTGCAAAAATGTTCTTTTGCTCTTTTCTCTTCATTTTGCTATCCATCTTTATCAGATTCAGAATTCAGATTCAGAATCCAGAATTAGAATTCAGATTCAGATTTAGAATCCAGATTCCAGATTCAGATACAGAATTCAGATACAGAATACAGGTTTAGAATTTAGATTCAGAATTAAAATAAAGAATTCAAAATTCAAAATTTTGAATTCAGAATTCAGAATCCAGAATTCTGAATTCTGAATTCTAAATTCTTAATGCTAAAATCTTAATTCTGAATTTGAATTCAGAATTCAGATTCATTATTCAAATTCTGAGTTCAGATTCAGAATTCAGATTGAGAATTCAGATTTAGAATTCTGATTAAGAATTCGGATTAAAGATCAACCTGGAATTTGAAATTGGAAATTATATTCAAATATTAGACTAAGTGCTGTAACTCAAAATTCAAACTTTAGAATCAGAATAAGATTTCAGATTTAGTTTTCAGAATGAGATTAATCATTTAATAGTCATATTACTTTCCCCTGCTTTTGTGAGAATTTTTCTTTTATGCATGGTTGAGCTCTAAAAAAGGTATCATGCTAGGCCACGTGTCACGGCTATCCATCAATATTGTAGTTGGTTTTACTTATTCAGTAAAAAAAGCATAAAAAAACAGTAAGATTCGAACCGTGACCAGCATCGTGAAAGTTCTGGTTGCTACCACGGCACCATTTCAGCGTGTTATAAGACTTGGAAATTCAACTGTTTAAATACCATTCTTTCCATACATAAAATGAACTCCTTACATACCAGTTCGCTTTTCGCCAAAAAACGTACTATGCATCATTTTTGCCTTTCTAACAGAAAGGTTTGGTTATCGGTCGATTTGAGAGATCATTAATTATGGGTCTTAGACATACCTTTATAGGTACCTATCGACTCAGCTCGACGAGTTCTGTTGATGTCCGTGGATTTGTATGTGCCATTTTAAAAATGTCAAGGACGTTTTTGCGAAACTGGGCTGCACAATTAAAATGATTTTAGTCTCAAAAGAATGCATTTTTTTTCTACACAACCCTTTCAAAAACGGGAAAAAAACAAAATAGTTGAAACCGTTTTCTTTACGAAATACATATCATACTTATTATGGCATAAAAAAAAGTTGCTAGTGGCGCCTCGAAGCAGCAGCACCAGCAATCATTTATAAATTAGAGATAATCAAAATAAAAAAATAAAATTTATAGACTCGGGAATCGAACCAAAAACCTTCAGATCCCAAGACGCAAACGCTATCCAATAAACCATCAGCACGCTTGACAAAGAGTAGCTCAAACTCAAATACGTAAAAGGCATTACTAAGACGCATCGTGGTCTGGGCAGTTTCTCAGTCTGCTGGGGCAAATACGGCAACATTGTTTATATCTTACACTTCTTGCTTTTCAATGCAGCAAATGGCGGATGGGCGTTTCCTTCAGAGTCCGCCATGCATATTAGACACTATAATTTCATATATGAAATTATAGTGTCTATAGCCATGCCGGGTGTCAACAAAATGCAGAGCCGTACAGAAAACTGCGGGGGGTGGGGGAATTTATATGAAGATTTTATGACCTTCGTTTTTTTACCCGTGTTGAAGAATGAATTTATGTTTTTTTTTTCATTTCTACATACTCATACATAATTAAGATTCAATTTCAGATGCAGAATTCAGATTCAGATTTCAAATTCAGAATACAGGTTTAGGAAACAGAATTCAGGATTCAGAATTCAGATTCAAAGTTCAGATTCAGAACTCATATTCAGATTCAGAATTCAGATTTAGAATTCAGATTCAGAATTCAGATTAAGAACTAGATTCAGAATTCAGATTCAGAATTCAGAATTCAGATTCAGAATTCAGATTCAGAATTCAGATTCAGAATTCAGATTCAGAATTCAGATTCAGAATTCAGATTCAGAATTCAGATTCAGAATTCAGATTCAGAATTCAGATTCAGAATTCAGATTCAGAATTCAGATTCAGAATTCAGATTCAGAATTCAGATTCAGAATTCAGATTCAGAATTCAGATTCAGAATCCAGATTCAGAATTCAGATTCAGAATTCAGATTCAGAATTCAGATTCAGAATTCAGATTCAGAATTCAGATTCAGAATTCAGATTCAGAATTCAGATTCAGAATTCAGATTCAGAATTCAGATTCAGAATTCAGATTCAGAATTCAGATTCAGAATTCAGATTCAGAATTCAGATTCAGAATTCAGATTCAGAATTCAGATTCAGAATTCAGATTCAGAATTCAGATTCAGAATTCAGATTCAGAATTCAGATTCAGAATTCAGATTCAGAATTCAGATTCAGAATTCAGATTCAGAATTCAGATTCAGAATTCAGATTCAGAATTCAGATTCAGAATTCAGATTCAGAATTCAGATTCAGAATTCAGATTCAGAATTCAGATTCAGAATTCAGATTCAGAATTCAGATTCAGAATTCAGATTCAGAATTCAGATTCAGAATTCAGATTCAGAATTCAGATTCAGAATTCAGATTCAGAATTCTGATTCAGAATTCAGATTCAGAATTCAGATTCAGAATTCAGATTCAGAATTCAGATTCAGAATTCAGATTCAGAATTCAGATTCAGAATTCAGATTCAGAATTCAGATTCAGAATTCAGATTCAGAATTCAGATTCAGAATTCAGATTCAGAATTCAGATTCAGAATTCAGATTCAGAATTCAGATTCAGAATTCAGATTCAGAATTCAGATTCAGAATTCAGATTCAGAATTCAGATTCAGAATTCAGATTCAGAATTCAGATTCAGAATTCAGATTCAGAATTCAGATTCAGAATTCAGATTCAGAATTCAGATTCAGAATTCAGATTCAGAATTCAGATTCAGAATTCAGATTCAGAATTCAGATTCAGAATTCAGATTCAGAATTCAGATTCAGAATTCAGATTCAGAATTCAGATTCAAAATTCAGATTCAGAATTCAGATTCAGAATTCAGATTCAGAATTCAGATTCAGAATTCAGATTCAGAATTCAGATTCAGAATTCAGATTCAGAATTCAGATTCAGAATTCAGATTCAGAATTCAGATTCTGAATTCAGATTCAGAATTTAGATTCAGATTCAGAATTCAGATTCAGAATTCAAATTCAGAATTCACAATCAGAATTAAGATTTAGAATTCAGATTTTTGTAAATTTATTTTCAGCATATCGATGAAAATTTAGATTCTTGAAGAAAGAATATCGGAATTGAAAATTTATAATGATTGATGTTGCGGGGTAAAGTATGGTGTGCGTTTATAAGTTTTCCTTGCAAAAATGTTCTTTTGCTCTTTTCTCTTCATTTTTCTATCCATCTTTATCAGATTCAGAATTCAGATTCAGAATCCAGAATTAGAATTCAGATTCAGATTTAGAATCCAGATTCCAGATTCAGATACAGAATTCAGATACAGAATACAGGTTTAGAATTTAGATTCAGAATTAAAATAAAGAATTCAAAATTCAAAATTTTGAATTGAGAATTCAGAATCCAGAATTCTGAATTCTGAATTCTAAATTCTTAATGCTAAAATCTTAATTCTGAATTTGAATTCAGAATTCAGATTCATAATTCAAATTCTGAGTTCAGATTCAGAATTCAGATTGAGAATTCAGATTTAGAATTCTGATTAAGAATTCGGATTAAAGATCAACCTGGAATTTGAAATTGGAAATTATATTCAAATATAAGACTAAGTGCTGTAACTCAAAATTCAAACTTTAGAATCAGAATAAGATTTCAGATTTAGTTTTCAGAATGAGATTAATCATTTAATAGTCATATTACTTTCCCCTGCTTTTGTGAGAATTTTTCTTTTATGCATGGTTGAGCTCTAAAAAAGGTATCATGCTAGGCCACGTGTCACGGCTATCCATCAATATTGTAGTTGGTTTTACTTATTCAATAAAAAAAGCATAAAAAAACAGTAAGATTCGAACCGTGACCAGCATCGTGAAAGTTCTGGTTGCTACCACGGCACCATTTCAGCGTGTTATAATACTTGGAAATTCAACTGTTTAAATACCATTCTTTCCATACATAAAATGAACTCCTTACATACCAGTTCGCTTTTCGCCAAAAAACGTACTATGCATAATTTTTGCCTTTCTAACAGAAAGGTTTTTGGTTATCGGTCGATTTGAGAGATCATTAATTATGGGTCTTAGACATACCTTTATAGGTACCTATCGACTCAGCTCGACGAGTTCTGTTGATGTCCGTGGATTTGTATGTGCCATTTTAAAAATGTCAAGAACGTTTTTGCGAAACTGGGCTGCACAATTAAAATGATTTTAGTCTCAAAAGAATGCATTTTTTTTCTACACAACCCTTTCAAAAACGGGAAAAAAACAAAATAGTTGAAACCGTTTTCTTTACGAAATACATATTATACTTATTATGGCATAAAAAAAAATTGCTAGTGGCGCCTCGAAGCAGCAGCACCAGCAATCATTTATAAATTAGAGATAATCAAAATAAAAAAATAAAATTTTTTTGACTCGGGAATCGAACCAAAAACCTTCAGATCCCAAGACGCAAACGCTATCCAATAAACCATCAGCACGCTTGACAAAGAGTAGCTCAAACTCAAATACGTAAAAGGCATTACTAAGACGCATCGTGGTCTGGGCAGTTTCTCAGTCTGCTGGGGCAAATACGGCAACAGTGTTTATATCTTACACTTCTTGCTTTTCAATGCAGCAAATGGCGGATGGGCGTTTCCTTCAGAGTCCGCCATGCCTATTAGACACTATAATTTCATATATGAAATTATAGTGTCTATAGCCATGCCGGGTGTCAACAAAATGCAGAGCCGTACAGAAAACTGCGTTGGGGGAGGGGGGAATTTATATGAAGATTTTATGACCTTCGTTTTTTTTACCCGTGTTGAAGAATGAATTTATGTTTTTTTTTTCATTTCTACATACTCATACATAATTAAGATTCAATTTCAGATGCAGAATTCAGATTCAGATTTCAAATTCAGAATACAGGTTTAGGAAACAGAATTCAGGATTCAGAATTCAGATTCAAAATTCAGATTCAGAACTCATATTCAGATTCAGAATTCAGATTTAGAATTCAGATTCAGAATTCAGATTAAGAACTAGAGTCAGAATTCAGATTCAGAATTCAGAATTCAGATTCAGAATTCAGATTCAGAATTCAGATTCAGAATTCAGATTCAGAATTCAGATTCAGAATTCAGATTCAGAATTCAGATTCAGAATTCAGATTCAGAATTCAGATTCAGAATTCAGATTCAGAATTCAGATTCAGAATTCAGATTCAGAATTCAGATTCAGAATTCAGATTCAGAATTCAGATTCAGAATTCAGATTCAGAATCCAGATTCAGAATCCAGATTCAGAATTCAGATTCAGAATTCAGATTCAGAATTCAGATTCAGAATTCAGATTCAGAATTCAGATTCAGAATTCAGATTCAGAATTCAGATTCAGAATTCAGATTCAGAATTCAGATTCAGAATTCAGATTCAGAATTCAGATTCAGAATTCAGATTCAGAATTCAGATTCAGAATTCAGATTCAGAATTCAGATTCAGAATTCAGATTCAGAATTCAGATTCAGAATTCAGATTCAGAATTCAGATTCAAAATTCAGATTCAGAATTCAGATTCAGAATTCAGATTCAGAATTCAGATTCAGAATTCAGATTCAGAATTCAGATTCAGAATTCAGATTCAGAATTCAGATTCAGAATTCAGATTCAGAATTCAGATTCAGAATTCAGATTCAGAATTCAGATTCAGAATTCAGATTCAGAATTCAGATTCAGAATTCAGATTCAGAATTCAGATTCAGAATTCAGATTCAGAATTCAGATTCAGAATTCAGATTCAGAATTCAGATTCAGAATTCAGATTCAGAATTCAGATTCAGAATTCAGATTCAGAATTCAGATTCAGAATTCAGATTCAGAATTCAGATTCAGAATTCAGATTCAGAATTCAGATTCAGAATTCAGATTCAGATTCAGAATTCAGATTCAGAATTCAGATTCAGAATTCAGATTCAGAATTCAGATTCAGAATTCAGATTCAGAATTCAGATTCAGAATTCAGATTCAGAATTCAGATTCAGAATTCAGATTCAAAATTCAGATTCAGAATTCAGATTCAGAATTCAGATTCAGAATTCAGATTCAGAATTCAGATTCAGAATTCAGATTCAGAATTCAGATTCAGATTTCAGATTCAGAATTCAGATTCAGAATTCAGATTCAGAATTCAGATTCAGAATTCAGATTCAGAATTCAGATTCAGAATTCAGATTCAGAATTCAGATTCAGAATTCAGATTCAGAATTCAGATTCTGAATTCAGATTCAGAATTTAGATTCAGATTCAGAATTCAGATTCAGAATTCAAATTCAGAATTCACAATCAGAATTAAGATTTAGAATTCAGATTTTTGTAAATTTATTTTCAGCATATCGGTGAAAATTTAGATTCTTGAAGAAAGAATATCGGAATTGAAAATTTATAATGATTGATGTTGCGGGGTAAAGTATGGTGTGCGTTTATAAGTTTTCCTTGCAAAAATGTTCTTTTGCTCTTTTCTCTTCATTTTTCTATCCATCTTTATCAGATTCAGAATTCAGATTCAGAATCCAGAATTAGAATTCAGATTCAGATTTAGAATCCAGATTCCAGATTCAGATACAGAATTCAGATACAGAATACAGGTTTAGAATTTAGATTCAGAATTAAAATAAAGAATTCAAAATTCAAAATTTTGAATTGAGAATTCAGAATCCAGAATTCTGAATTCTGAATTCTAAATTCTTAATGCTAAAATCTTAATTCTGAATTTGAATTCAGAATTCAGATTCATAATTCAAATTCTGAGTTCAGATTCAGAATTCAGATTGAGAATTCAGATTTAGAATTCTGATTAAGAATTCGGATTAAAGATCAACCTGGAATTTGAAATTGGAAATTATATTCAAATATTAGACTAAGTGCTGTAACTCAAAATTCAAACTTTAGAATCAGAATAAGATTTCAGATTTAGTTTTCAGAATGAGATTAATCATTTAATAGTCATATTACTTTCCCCTGCTTTTGTGAGAATTTTTCTTTTATGCATGGTTGAGCTCTAAAAAAGGTATCATGCTAGGCCACGTGTCACGGCTATCCATCAATATTGTAGTTGGTTTTACTTATTCAGTAAAAAAAGCATAAAAAAACAGTAAGATTCGAACCGTGACCAGCATCGTGAAAGTTCTGGTTGCTACCACGGCACCATTTCAGCGTGTTATAAGACTTGGAAATTCAACTGTTTAAATACCATTCTTTCCATACATAAAATGAACTCCTTACATACCAGTTCGCTTTTCGCCAAAAAACGTACTATGCATAATTTTTTTATATTGAGATCGGAATTTTTCTTGTTTGAATATCTGAAATCATACTTATATGATGCAGAGGGAAGGAATCTATCATGTGTATTCTATATTATTTTATATATTTCCAAATATAACTTACACTCTGTTAGAAAGGCTCCAATCCACTGTTAAGTGTATTAAATCGGGTTTTTTTTTTGGAACTAAACTGATCCTTTGTTCAGCAGAAATAAAGAAGAGATAGAAACCCCGCCTTTAGAGGGAGTTTGGAAAAACGACAACAAAAATGTTGAACGTTTGCCACCATATAATCATAAAACCAAACTTCTGTATACTTTTCAGTCATTAAAAAGGGGTTTTACATATTTTACATTAAATGTCAGATATTATGTCAAAAAAAAGATCAGAATTTTAGGCTACCAGTGGAAGCCCTATGCTACTGAAATATTAAAAACTAATAACCCAACTGGAAAATTTTACTGCAATTTATATTTCTTACTACAAACGAAATTCAAAAATCTCGTTTGTTTGGTGAACATTCCCACGGATTGAAAAATTTTGAAAACTCAAAGGTACACCGACTAGGAAAAATTTTAATTTTTTTAGAAGTTTGAGGGTTTCCGTGTGTATATTTTAGATTTTTGAAAAAAGTGCAAAAACTCAAAAGATAATTTTTTTTGACCTATTGGTTTGTTGTGTTGTTCTATTTGGCAAATATTCTAGAACATTTGATCTATGTTAGACATTCCACTTTTGAGATAAAGCTGAGAAATTGAGTATCAATTATGCTCATACTCCCCTAAAGCTGCCGAAACTAGGTCTATGCATATTGTCTTTTGACGTTTTCTGGTTTATTTGTAAGGATACCTGATTTGTATGTCAATATTTTCATGGCTTGCAAATAATCGCTTTTCCTGGTTGCGAGATAAAATTCTGGATATTGAATCACTGATAAGATTAAAAGATCAAATTTAATACCCTTTTTCACTGCTTATAAAACCTCGTTTTTTTTCAGAGACATATTTATAAAAATTTTTCTTCTATGTGTCCCAACACCAACTTGATTCAATAATTCTACTAAATCAAAGCAATCGAAAGATTCGCTTTAATTCAACCTTGGTATAAAATAAGTTAAGATACCGGTATTTTGATAGCAACTTACAATCTTCTTTAAAAACGAACACAAACACATACAGGATCTCAATGAAACTTGATGTTTCCTCGAAGAGATTTTTTTTTTCTTAACTCTAAGCGTACAACTTTCGAGGATATGATCGCTAGCATCTTACAAATGCTAAAACCATCAAGTGTACTATGTATGCCGTGACCGGGATTCGTTCTCATACCCACTGGCTTAGAAGACTTGAAGGCTATCCTCTACGCCACGGGCTGCGGCTCCACGGGCTGCGGCTGTGTGCGTTTTCGATTGATAGACTCACTTAAAATATTGTTTAGAGTGGGTATGCTATACTACTAGCACGCATTAAACCCCGTAAAATACCGTGTTTTATTTTCAATCAGTTGATAAAATTTCCACATTTATTTTTAAATTCGTTATCTTTGGATTGCCCCCTTGAAACCGAAATTTTTCATCCATGTCATCGCTCACAAGGACCCTTTTGCTTCACCCGTCCAGTACAGTATTTCCTCACTTGTTTTGGTACCTCCCCTGAAACTGAACACCTCCAACAGTGACAGCAAGTGTATCTCTGCGAATAGATAATAATCTCAATGGACTCGATTGCTTACCGAGGATATCTTCACCAAAAATTGGCTGACCCCTCCGGGCTTCAGGCTCACACAGATCTTTTCTTTCAACGAAGGCGAGCTCGACAAAAATATTGCTTGTTTTTATTGAAAATGAAATTTTTATTACGGACCCCATCGACCCCATCCGGGTGACATCGTCCTTTCCGTTCGGTATGGAAACGAATAATATTCTTTGACCCTCTCGCTTGTGCCTTCATATTTATCTACATATATCTGTCTCTCGGCAATTTCAGTCATTGATAGGCGAGGTGAAGAAAGGTTAGTTAGGCGCAAAAAGATGTACCTACCCATGTTTTTTTGCGATTTTTTCTTGTATGCCAAGTCGTAGCATCCAAATCTCTTAGAAACATAACGGAAGGACCAGTTGCCGCAAACCGGGTCTCAATAAAATATGCTGTATTGAAGAAAGGCCATGACCACCATTTCCCTTGTGATTTGATGATGATAATGGAACCCAGATCTAATATTTGATAAAAGTATCTTCTTAGCCTAGACGCTGGAAACTGAAGTATATCATTCACTAGGTGGATATGAAAACGAAAACAAAACATTGAAAAAGCATTCTGCTACAAAAACAATAATGCCTATACTAGCCTTGGGAGTATAATTATCAAATGAAAATGAGAAGGAAAAGGTTTCATTAACATTGAATGTAAAAAATGACATAGCTTTAGAAAAACAAAAAAAAAACATTACTGCGAAAAAAATTGTTCTGATATAAAAAATACTTTTTCCAGTTTTTAAACCATAAAAAAATAGAAAAGGCAACTTTTGGATGTAAGACGATTATTGAGAGATTTGAAATATAATAAGTTCATGCAATCAAAATGTTTCGAAAATCTACAGAATTTTAATTTTAACTTGTTTTAAAGGAAGCTGAAAAAATATTGATTATGAACTCGAATGCAGAGTATTCGATTTTGAAATCACGTTTAAACACTCACTGGGTTTTATAAATCGAAAAAAAAAATCCTCATTTTCTTTCGAGTTTTTCAGAAATAACACAAGGCATTAAAGTTCACGTTTTTCCAAGGTGCAACGAATTTGCAAATTCCAAATAAACAAAAAGATCATTTTCAGTTATCAATTATTTTCAACATGACTTTGAAATAAATTTGTGTTTTTTCCAAAACTATACTACATTTAAAAATTTATGAATTCAGAAATAAATTCCATGATCAACTTTTCCGAAGACCGTAAGAAATAATATTTTCTGAGAAAAAAACTGCAGAAGTTTTGTTTATGTTTTTTTTTTTACATTTCTGCTAAATACAAGAATCTTGACGACAAAACTTTTAATGACGTTTTTATCAAAATGGAATGATTCTTTCTTATTTCTTTGAGCATAAGTCGAATAATTTTGCAACCTTCTATGAATTTGGTGAATCAGCAGAAATATACGATATAGAATACTTAAAGTCATTCTTGAATGAGATCAAAAATAGTGGTTATCTTATCAATTCAAATTTCTATACTTTGTAATATTTAATTTGTTTAAGTGTTGAATTTTTGAAACGAAAATAATTACGTCAAGTTCTAAATTTTTGATTGATTAATCGATAATAAATAGATTCAAAATTCGTGCTTAGTTTTCATGTAGGTTTTCAGTTTATCAGAAAACAAAGATCAAATTGCCGCAAAACATATAAATTTCAAAATTTTTACACGCCGTAACATAAAAAATTTGAATGTTAAGAAAAAATATGACGAATGATATGAATTAAGGACGGCAAAATCTTTCAAAACCAGTTTTTAATAGCTGTCCGCCATTCAATCGTTGACATCGTTGATATAAGTTGCGAATGACATAAAGATGTAAAAACAATTATAATCGAAACATAAATGAATTTGTTGATCACACCTTAAAGGCGGTCATATGTTATTTTAAAAAGAAAGCTTGCCAGATTGCGAGGTTTTACCTGTACTTGACTGGATATTGGATACAAAATTTAAGAAAAGTCCTGTTCAGCCTCGTTGCTCAGATTTTGCTGGAAAAAAACCTGGATTTGGCACTAATTTTTTCTCTTCATAGCTAAATCAGACAATTGAGTTTAATTTTTTTTATTTTTTTCGATCAAAAACGAATATTTCGTTATTGAGTATTTTTAAAAAATTTTTCATTCATTGGTAATTTTTTATTTCTTTTTTACCATGTTTAAGACACGTTAAGCATTCTTGTTGCTCTGTTGATAATGTTTGCTAGTTTTGTCATATTGTATATAGTAATTTTTCTCATTTTACTACATTTTTTGGTACTTATTCATCATTAAGTGTTTTGAGTGTAATTGTTTTTCTTAATCTCATTTATTTCTATCATTTTAAAAAATTTTGAGAACTTTACGCATTCTTTAAATTTTTTATTTTATTGTTAAACTGTTAAACCAATTAAAAACGTAAAACATATTTATGGTGGTAACCCTAACGTGCCTGGTTTTACCCGGATTTGCCCAAATATATGATATAGAGGTTGGAAAAAGTCCGATTCGGCCCAGTTTTCGGGATTGTGATAAAAAAGAACGGATTTCGCCCACTTCATATGCAAAATGATTTTTTTTTCTTTCATTAAAAATATAAATTTTTTGTGGAAGTTTTGTAAAAATCTTTATTAGCGGGTTTTTGGAAAACTACAATTAAATTTAAAATCTGTTGATAAGTTTTGAAAAAAATAATGCTTCAAATGTTTTTAATATTTAGTTTTGTTGGATAATTTTTGAGTTTTGATCTCATTTGCCCTGATATTGCCCGAATTTTGAAGTAAATATATTAAAATCAATTGCGATATTTAATCGAATACAAAGCATAGTGCATGGTGAATATGAAAATGAGGTGTCCAAAGAGGCGAGGGTAAATTTGTTTAAGCAAATAAACGGTAATGTGATAATTAAATCAATAATTTGAGGGAAACCTTGGAAAAATCCATGCTCAAATAGGGTCTGGAGGACAAATGCATTCTTTAGAAAAATTATGACCCAAGCCAATAAAACGCATTATTTTGAAACGTGTGGTCATCCATGATGAATTCTATTGAGAGTTTGTGGACTTACTGAATAAAAAGTTGGTGTTTGGAATAAAAAAAAGTGTTATTTTACTGATTAGAGATCTGACTTGATCCCTAACTCCCGAAATATCAAGGCAAATCAAGGTCATTTTAACTATTGGCTTTATCGCGTTTTTCAATTTTAACGAATAAACCATAAAGTGGATTTTTTTAAATCACACCCGTCAAGTATGCAAGTCAACAAATGGATTATTATCGAGCTAATACAAAAATTAAATAATAAAATTTTAATTTAAAAATTTTCTTGAAACTACCAGCTTTCCAAAGAACTCATTAATATTATTTTTTTTTTGTGTCGGTGATGGTAGGTTAATATACATATTTAAAGGGTTTATAAACGCAAAAACCTTGGGATTGACATGAAGTCTTCTTAAGTAAATATTTTATAAATAATTTTTCATTTGAAAACAGAACATTTTCAGAAACTGTCCTAACATAATACAGAACACTTTCTATGCAAGGCTGATGAAATTTTAATTGAAAGACACTTAAAAAATATGTGAGACAAGCTAGAAAATTTTGAATTTGTAAAAACAAGGTAAACCCGAATGAATACCAAGGGTCTGAAAAGCCTCTTATATATTTTGAAAGCAAAATGAACAGTGCACTATCAAATAAACCATCAGACTTTCTATACGAAAAATTTAGCTGTTTTTTATGAAAATGAGTCCTTCAGAAATGGTTAGATTGAGAGTGAAGCGTAAGAAAATAAAAAAAAGGCCAACGCTTTACCGACTATGCAACAGGAGTCTGAATTTATTCTGGGAAAAACGGTAGGGGAGGATGGGAATATTTGATTCCTTTTTCTTATTTTCATCTTTTATTTTGGAAACATGTAGATCGCTGTCTTTTGCATTACTTTAGAGTGTGAAACGACCTTGTTGTTAAAGTTTGAGCGATATTTGAACCCGTCGATGAACTAGAAGCGTTTTCATGAGACTTAAAAGTTGTGATATTATGAAAGTTAAAGTAGACTTGGTACTTTATTAAAGGTGATTTGATCCTTTTATCAGGGTACCCTAAACTTAGGCAATGATTATTCAAAATCTAAAAATAAAAAATCCTTTAATTTTTCGGCCACCTGTTAACGAATTTTAAAAGAAATGCTAAAAAAAGTTTGAATATTTTGTTTTTAAATTTCGGAAAGATAAGCTTACATAGATTGACGAATAGATAACAAAATCACAAATGTATATTGCATTTCAAATTTTTTTTAAATTTGGTAAAGCACATTTTACACCAAATTCAATGAAAACTTTTGTTTCGGGATGAATTTAAAAAAAAATATATGGAATCTAGTCACAAAACACGATAATTTTTTGTGTTTTTAAACTTGAACTAGAGATGAAAAAACTCAACATAGTCCCACTCTTTTTATATGTTGGATAGATTTCCACATTTCAAGACAAACAAAATATTGCAAGTTGGACTGCATCTTCTTGCCATTTTTGGAGCATGATTTCGAAGATTAGAACCACTTTTTTCTTCAAATTTGACTGTTAATAATCAATCTCCTGGATTATGAAATAAATTGATATTTAATTGGATCTTCAAGTTCAGTTTTCTCAAAAAGCCGTTCATAAAACATCCTATTTCTGAAATTTTTTTTTTCTTCAGGAATAACTCCCGAAACATGAAAAAATAACGGTTTCTCAAATATTCTTCTGATTAATGACCTTTTGCTGTAGAACCTTTTGCATAGAACCTTGTGCTGTGATGAGAATCAATGGAAACTTAAAAACAGAAACTCAGATTGATTTAAAAAATCATAAAATATGAAGCATAAAGAGTCTTTATCTCGTGTAAATTTTTGTTGTTGTGTTTTGTGTTAAAAAGAACCATTTATAAAATAAATGATAACACTAGCTTACAGCCTTTTTGAACTAAGTAAACTGAAGGCCATTTTCAATGTGAAATCGGGAGCTGAATCCGAAAAAGAAATTCAATAAATTCTGAGTAGAACAATTTTTGAGTTATGCTCCAAATATGAAAATATGAAAAATTAAAAAAAAGTACCTACTTTTACTTAGATTGAAATATCTCGGACTGCATAACAGTAAATTGAAATCTCTTTCTCACATATTAAAGGTTCACGACGATTTAGATCACCGCTGGATGTAATTTTTCGGGGTTTCTTTTGTTGATTTTGTTCGGTGATGTTTTTAAAAAAATTCGCTTGTTTTACGTTTCGGTCTACTTTATTCGACCATCCTCAGAAACTATATGTAAGCCATGTGACAAAGTCAAATCGACAATATTCACAAAACTCAAAGATCCTATCCCCAAAATGCAACAAACGAATGTTGTGTACTCAATTCAATGTTCATGTGGGAAAGAATATGTTGGCCAAACTTCTCAAACCCTGGAGAAAAGAACAAAACAACACGAGAACAACATCCGCCTAAAAAATACGCAAACTGGCCTGGCACAACATGCGCTTCAAGACGACGGTGATCACAAATTTAACTTTGACAAAACGCGAATCCTGGAGAGAATTTGCCACAAATCCCACCGATTGATAGCAGAGAAACTGCACATCAAACTAAGGGGAAACCAGGCAGTTAATCTCCAGATCGACACCAAAGGAGTATCCAGTGCTTACAACGGGCTCTGGACCAAACTGCGAGAGGAGAATGAACGAGAGAGCGTGGCAAATTTAAAAAATAAGACGCCCCGACGACAACTAGCAGCAGCAGCAGCAACAGATAGACGCCCAGTTAGAGCAGAGAGACGGCCCTAGCAGGCGGAAAAATTGCTTTTTGTGAGTGTTTCCCAATTTGTGTTTCGATAATTATTTTGATTAGGCTTTTAAAATTGTAATTTAATTATTTTTTTTTTTCATTCATCATTTATCTATAATACATATAGTTTCTGAGGATGGTCGAATAAAGTAGACCGAAACGTAAAACAAGCGAATTTTTTTAAAAACATCACCGAACAAAATCAACAAAAGAAACCCCGGAAAAAAACATATTAAAGGTGGACAGCAATAACTTTTTTGTACCAGGTCCAATCGTGTTGCAGTCTTCGAGTGAAATATTTGTCTTAACTTAGGCTTCAATAAAATAAATCATAACAAATAATTGGCTTGTGATATTAAAAGTTATTACTGAATAACCAGTATTTTTTGTTCCTTCCGAGCATAATAACTTAAAATCATATTCACGTTAGAGACTCAAGTTACCCCTACCCATGGTAAAATCGTTTTGAAATTTGGCATGTGACCTTCTGGTAAGCTGATAAATAATTCTGAATTGAAGCGAGTGAGATTTTCTATGTTTAATTCTTCCTATACTATGATTAGTACACTGCAGTTCGTTAAATTTTTAAAAATGCAAAAATTACAATTATGGTATAGTTATCATATCTTCTTCAATTTTCAACCGATTTTGATAAATAACTACTTTAAATCTTTGTTTTGAAATTATTTTCAAGGTCAGAAGAAAATCAGATTTTTAAATGTTACCATCGAGTCTAAAACTTCCACTGAAACCAAATTTTCTCTAAAAAAATGCGATTTTTATATTTTTTTTCTATCTTGAAGTCTCGAATATCAACAAAACTGTTGATTATACGCAAAAATGATGTTCTAATGATCAAAAGAAAATTTATTCACCTTATATATGTAAAAAAGAGACTTCAAATTACAATAATGCATTCCGAGATATTTCAATCTAAGTAAAAGTACTTTTTTTAACTTTTCAACTTTTCATATTTGGAACATTACTCAAAAACTGTTCTACTGAGAATTTTTTGAATTTCATTTTCGGATCCAGCGCCCGATTTCACATTAAAAATATAAGTCGGTTAATAAAGTTCACGATTTTTTTTTTAAATTTTGTAAACTAGTGTAATTAATAAAATAGAACTATAGGGGACAGTGGGGATACTTGATCCCCTTTTCTTATTTTCACCATATATTTTTGGAACAATTTAGCAACTCGCTCTCTTTTACATTTTCTGACAGCGTGTAACTTCAAGTTTTTATGCTCCTAAAATAAGAACGATACTTGAACCCGTAGATGAACTGATTTTTTATCCAGGAAGCCCTAATCCATGGAAAAAATCAAACAAAACCACAAGATAGAATGTTAAATGACTATTTTGGTCATGTTTGTTCTCATTTAACAATCAATAATTGTCAGAAAAAAATTCTATAGCTTATTCTCAACCCTTATTACATTGCATACTTACGAACGCAATTTTTTATAAACAAGTGAAAATGAATTATTTTAGCCCTTTTCTTCAGATAATTGATGGATGATTATTAGCTATTAGATAAATATTAGTAATCTTGTTATCAGCAATGACCACGATCCACTGAGAAGAAGAATATACCGGGATCATTTGTACCCAAATATTAGGGATCAATTGTACCCAAAACCAACATTTTAGAAAACTTTTTCTGAAAAAAGTTGGGAGTTTTTCATCGCTTTGAAAATATTGTATTTTGAAGTTCATCTTACACTCGAAAGATTGATGTATTGCAAAAAATATTTTTGTTATAATTTTTCCATGTAAAGAACATTTTAAAATGATGAAAAAAGATCTTCAAGTAACATTTTGTGAAATTTTTCAAACAAAGTTCAATAACCCAAAAACTTAGTTTGTTAAAATTTTTTGAGCTTCAACCATTGCTGTTTTGCTTCATTTGGCACATTTTTCTAGAACATTTGATCTCTGTACGACATTCCAGTTTGGAGATATAGCTAAGGAATCCAGTATCCCCAGGGATCAAGTATCCTCATTCTCCCCTACCTATACCTCTAGTTCGAAACATTTTTCGGTATTTAGTGAATTGTTGAGCATAGAATTTCAACATTGACTTGCTAATTTATGAACAATTTAAAAAAATATGTTCAGCACCAGAGTGCTCACATGTTCATCTGTTTTGAATTAATTGAATTTGTATTGTAATTTTGAATTGATTTTAGATTCAATGAACATTTCTAGAATTTGGGGCATTTTGCAGCACCCTGTTTGAAAATTTTATACAGGGGACAATTTATTGAGCTATTAAAATTTGTCAAGTTATTTCGGTGAAAATAAAAAAAAATCAAGTTATATATGTAGATGATAAGTTATTTAAAGTTAACTTATGATTATTGAACAACTAGCTGATTTTACCCAGCCTTACTCGGGTTCACATAAAAAAGGATTAATCAAAATGAGTCCTTTGACTTTCTTAATTTTGGAAGCTATACTATTCTATTTTTTTTTATTTATTTAAAGAGGATTTTAACCTTTGTGGTCATTCACTCTCTATATCGAGGAATTTGTAACATTTCAATTTTTAAAGCTAAATTTTTTATATTAAATTTGCACTTTGTAAAAATTTTACTAGCTTTTCTTCATTGGCTGGATGTAAAGCTTCTTCTATCCTATGTCCAATGCCGCTGGATTGTCTGTATGTTGCATATGCTATGTGTGAGACGGTGAGTGGTTCGTTACAAGTGCCGCAGGTTAGGATTCCTTTGGTGAAAAATTCGGCATGGGTAATCGCTGTGTGACCGATACGCAGTCTCGTCAGAGTTCGTTGTTCCGATGATTTTTTCCTGTCCTTCCAAGCAAGCGTCGAGGTTTTGATTCGTCGGAGAAACAGCTGAACATTTTCATCCCATTCTGACTCCCATTTAACCCTTATTTCACTTCTCACCCAACTGATGATGTCTTGTGCTGGAACATCCGTTGTAATTTTAGGACCACTTCTTCCTTCTGCAGCTAGTCTATCGGCTTTAGTATTCCCATCAATCTCAACATGACCAGATATCCAGCATAAAGTGCCTTTAAGTTTACGCAGCTCTTGTTCTATACTCTGTATCTATGGATGTGTGGATTTCCCCGATTATACTGCTGCCAACACGCTTGCCGAGTCCGAAAAGATTACAGTTTTGTACCTTGACTTATTTGAAACGTTATTCAGAGTATACAGTATCGCCATCGCTTCTACCGAGAAGATGCTGCATTCATCCGGGAGCTGGAAGGATAAATCCATCGAGTTGATGGTGATGCCGAAACCTGCATGTCCATTTGCCACAGAACCATCCGTGTAAAAAAAAAAATAAAAAAAAAATAGGGATCTCTCTGTGGCAGGAATAGATTTCCCATGTGGTTTTTCTAAAAGTCGTATCACATGGCAAGTTAGACGCTCGGTGAAATTAAAATTCCAAGGCAGAGTACCGCTTTCAGCATGGATGGAAAGCACTGGGCTGCTACGCATTGCCCCATCAGATATACGCACGCCTGCGTTGTAACATGGCTCTAGTGGGTTAACAGAATTTAAGCCTATTCTGACTATTGTGTTTATTGCATAGTACATTTTGGACACGAAAATACTTTTAAAAAAGGTTAGCAGGCATTTTCGATTACCACCGTATGGGTGATCACCTATGGCTCGGAGCAGATTTAGGGCTGCTTTGAGTTCGAAGATATGGGGGAAAAAGTTATGAGTTTTCGTTAACGTCGATGCTCGACTTTTCAGAGGATATCGTGAATCGGACTTGGTCGGCCCAATCAACAACAGCTGAGACTGCCTTTTGCAATTTTTTCTTATGCTTTTGACTTGGATCCACGACACCATCAACAAAATATCATCAGCATACACGTACACTTGAATACCTCGGGGAATCTTTTCGAAAATTGATTCCATGGCAACAAGAAAGAGGGTTACAGCCAGCACCGATCCTTGTGGAACGCCGTTTTGTTGCCGTTTCTCGTCGGAAAAGGTTCCACCTACAAGGACTTTGAAGGACCTGTTTGTGAGAAAGTCTTGTAAAAATTTATAAGGTTTGCCATTAATCCCCCACTTTGCAAGCGTTTCGAGAATCGGCGCTTTTTGGGCTGTATCGTAAGCTTTCCTGAGGTCAAGTAGGGCTAGTTCTGATTGTTGTTTTTTCTTCAATGGGTCTTCCAGCGCTGCCTCAAGTTCTGCTAGATATTGAGCTACGCCTCTGCCCTTCCGGAATGCGTATTGCTGTGAGCTCCATAATTTGCGACTTTCTATCCACTGAACTTATCTACGGTTGACCATGCCTTCCATTGTTTTTCCTAAGCAGCTTGTTAAAGAAATAGGTCTCTGGTTTCCAACTGGAAGCACTCAAATTCAGAGTGGGTGACCACCCTATGAAAACATCCCCGCCGATGGAAACACCAGCGACAAGCAACAGATTCAAGTGCTACATCAGCAAACTGATCGAATGAATCGAATTGATAATTCGATTTATCGATCAGTTATTTGTTACAAAGAAAACTATGTGGCCATTTGAAGGAGACTCGAACGTTTCCAATTCCATCACGATGCACGATGTGGCATCGTATTCAGTGGACGGGGCCTTCATCGTGGCTCTGTTGATAGCCGCGCTCGTATTTCATTGGCGGCGCAGCCAACGCAGGCTGCGCCAACTGGAAGAGCATGCCAAGCGAGCGAAGCTTGGCATCGCTCAAGTGTAGAAGCCGTGCACATTTGATGCTGACACGGGCAGCATATTTGGTGCTGAGGTCAGCAGCACCAAAATGACAGACACCAACCCAACTGGACACCATCGAAGGTGCTGGTGGCACGCCACTCCAGAAAAGTGCACATTTTATGCCAACGGAGGCATCATCAACGGAACATCGATGACGGACGCATCATCAACCGTCATCATCGTTCAAGTGGACTTATGTAAAATTTGGAAAATAAAATTCAATTCAGTTTCTCCCGTCAGACGAGTTGGTTCTGATTTTTTATCACATCCCTTGCTCCTCCGGGAGGCTTCCCGGAAGAAGTTTTTGTACATTTCAGGACCATTAGTTTCGGGGGAAACCATTTCTGGTGACCCCGACGTGATTGCAGAAATGCAATCACAAAATTGAACAGGCCATCGAGGTCTTTGAGTAATAAATCGACGCGCGCGAGTGAAAAGTGAACGAGCCGATTACGCGGCAAAGAACAGTTCGGGCGCTGCCCTGATGACAATTTAAGAATAGTGAAGTGACTAAAGCAAGAAGTGCCGCTGGAAGCCATGTAACCTGTAGATTGTTAAGTGCTCAAACTCCCCCGGTGGGGGAGCAGTCTTCCCAACAATCACGTTTGCCAAAATGTCAAATCAAACCAAAAATTCTGAACCCACCAATATAACCAAGTGAGTGAGTGCAAGATGGGAAAATACAATGTGCACACAGTTTATTGCATACGTGGACTGGCGTAAATGCCGGAAAATTCAATCGTAGTGTAAAAAAAAAAAAAAGTGTTTCCCGTCGATACTAAAGTGAAAACTGAACTATGAACACCCCGGATAAACCGGGTAATTCGTAACAAAAAGTGAAACCCCCAAAGAAGGGGAGAAAATACAGAAAGGTACCTGCAGACGAATATTTGACGTTTTTCGGCAAGGTACACAGTGGCCCCACACACGGTCCAGGGGGCCATGAGGTAACACCAAGAAAGTTAGAAGGCGCCGACGGCACTCACAGCATAAATTAACTACGAAATCGTAAGTAGAACACAAAAATGGCTGACGAAGCCACTCTTGCCGTTTATTCGGCGCAACTCGCCGCCCTTGAAGGGGCAATAAAAAGTCTAAACAATTATGCAAAAGGTATTACTGCCGATGCGCTGCCATCGGTAATATACTTACAATCGAAACATGACCTGTTGGAATCCTTGTTCCAACAGGCTTCTAGCGTAATGCTTAAGCTGGAAGGCAACGGCACGGGCAGCCACCGACGGGGCCCGTTGATGACCATGTATTGCGACACCAAAACGGATCTGCTTGGGTGGATCCGCAAACAAGAAAAAGCAGAAAGACGAGATGCCTCCCCGGGAGGTACGGCCAATCTGCTCGACCAGACGATGGCAACAGTAAATGCTCGCACGGATCATTTATCTCGATTGGAGCTGCCCAAATTCCACGGAGCAGCTACAGAGTGGATATCCTTTAAGGCTCGGTTTGATAAACGAGTCTCCACTCTCACAGAGGATGCAAACAAATACGCATTTCTCGCAAAATGTCTCGAGTACGAGCCTGCCAGAAACACTTGTGAGGCACTCGAGAACTCTGGCCTACCCTTCCACGAGGCATGGGCTAAGCTGGAGGAAAGATTTTACAAAAAGAGAGTAGCATTCGAAGGCTACTTCTTCAACCTACTAAAATTAAAAAAGATGACTAAACCATCGCAACGAGCGATTCTAACACTGATCGATGCCGTCGACACATTGCTATCTGCCACAAAGCAGATAGCCAATGAACAGGTCGGCAATCTAGGCTGCATTGCCAGCGGTTTACTTGTCTGCATCGTTAAAGAGCGATTGGATGAATCCACCTTACTGAAGATTGAAGAGAAAATGGACTTGCAGAAGATTTATTCGTGGGCTGATTTTAAATCAGAATTGGAAAAACTCGCAAATCAACTTACGTGCAAGGCAGCTGCCGAAGCTGCCCATGTTAATCATCGGCCTCAGTTTAGAAGCGCTGCTGTAGTCAGCGTCAAGGCCCCTGCAAACAATGAGAAAGGAGTCACCCTGCGATGTTTCTTCTGCTCCAATGACGGACACACGGTATTTATGTGTCCAAAATTCACGAAGATAGACATCTCGGAAAGATGGGAATCCGTAAAATACGGGAGGCACTGTTTCAATTGCCTCCTACAAGGACACTCTACTAAAACATGCAAATCAAACAAAAAATGTCAAACCTGTAACGACAAGCATCACACTTTGCTGCACAGGGACACCGTATACAAAGGGGAATCCGAATCTCGCACCACTCCAGGAAAAGACGTCGCTCAGGCGTCCACATCGTCATCACAAAAGTGACTAGAACGAGAAGAATATGTCTTCCTAGGCACGGCGATCGTAAACGTTTCAGGAGAGAATGAGTGGCATTCTCTTCGATGCTTATTAGATTCAGGCAGCCAGATAGAAACGATCACAGAAAAGGCTGCTCGTACGCTAGGAATCCCCACGCACCCCACCAATATTACCATAAATGGAATTGGTGGACAATTAACTGTGAGAAGAGGCATTAGCACAATAATGACCTCCAAATACAATAATTTCGAAGAGGCACTGGAATTGATGATAGTGCCCAAGATCTTGGAAAACCAACCCTGCACAACATTAGATGAAAATGAGCTGACCATCCCGAACGAACTAGAACTCGCAGATCCGACGTTCTACAAATCCGGCGAAATAGACATTCTCCTAGGAGCGAGAGTGTTCTTCAAAATATTAGGGCCCGGTCGACTCAACACTATGAATGGCCCCAACTTTCAGGAAACGATCCTAGGTTGGGTAGCATGTGGAGTACTTCAACAAGGGAGTTCCACAACAATTGACACAGCAATAGTTTATGTTGCCAAAAATGAATCAAATTTCCCCCAAGATGAATTAGCCAAACTTATCGAGAAGTTTTGGCGTCTCGAAGAATGTAGTCCCCACGAGTGGGAACCAAAACAAACAAATGAAAGTGAAGCCGAATTACACTTTAAACAAACGTTGCAAATAGCTGCTGATGGCAGATATATCACGCGCATACCATTATGCGGAGATCCATCATCATTGGGGGACTCGTATCAACAAGCTCACAGAAGATTTCTCTCACTGGAGCGAAGACTTCAAAACAACCAAGATCTCTACGAAGAATATCGCACATTTATGAACGAATATGAACATATGGGACACATGGCACCCATCACAGCTGACGATTTTCATAAAGTTAAATACTTTATACCTCACTCATGTGTAGTAAAGCCTGAATCAACCTCTACCAAATTAAGGGTAGTGTTTGATGCCAGCGCGAAAACATCGAACGGAATATCCCTCAACGATATTCAAATGGTGGGACCCACCATCCAAAAGGAACTCTTCGATCTACTGATTGAGTTCAGAACTCACAACAAGGTATTAGTGGCAGACGTCGCCAAAATGTACAGACAAACACTTGTCGCATACGAAGACACTTGGCTACAATGCATATTGTGGCGCAACAACCCCAACGAGCCTATGAGAGCGTACAGATTGACGACTGTCACATACGGTGAAGCGTCTTCCTCGTTTTTAGCCTGTCGAGCTCTACATGAAGCTGCAGAAGACTATCGTGAAGTAAACGCAAAAGTAGCAGATGCAATTCAAAACTCATTCTACGTTGATAATCTCATGATCGGAGCCTCCTCCACCTCCGAACTTATTGAATTAAAGGAAGGCATCGAACATGCCCTATCACTCCACGGATTTCCACTACGAAAGTGGGCTTCAAATGATAACAGTGTACTGGAGGGCATTCCGGAGAAAGATCTGGAACCCCTGATTCAAGTAGGAGACCAGGAAGTTATTAAAACTCTAGGAGTGGGCTGGAACCCCATGAATGATGTGTTCCAGTTCATCAATGTAAAGAATTCGAACGAAGTAATCAGATCACTAACGAAAAGACAAATGGTCTCGAAGATACTGAGGTTGTACGACCCCATTGGTCTAATCCAACCAGTAATCATCACGGCCAAGATCCTAATGCAGGATTTATGGACTCACAACATTAGCTGGGACGACGAAGTTCCAGACCGTTCTCTTCAGCAGTGAAGAGCATCTTTAACAGAATGAAGCATCTTTAACAGAATTGAAATCTATCGAGATTCAAAGGATGACAATCCCAAGCCAAACCATTGTCCTTGACTTGCACGGATTCAGTGACGCATCGGAGAAAGCTTACGGATGCGTCATCTACATGCATTCGATCGATTTGCAAGGCGAAGAACGCACAAACCTGTTATGCGCCAAGTCACGGGTAGCACCTCTAAAAAAGGTTACTCTTCCACGTCTAGAACTGCTAGCAGCAGTATTGCTAGCAGAACTCGCCTCCAGAATAAAAGGAATACTAGGGCAACGAATCACATCGGAATATTACTACAGCGACTCCCAGGTGACACTGAGTTGGATAAAATCTTCTAGTACACGCTGGGGTACATTCATCAGAAACAGAGTAGAAAAAATACATGCATGGACGGACCCAGACCGTTGGAAGTACGTCTCGACCAAAGAAAACCCTGCAGATATGGTCTCCAGAGGAGTACCAGTCAAGAAATTGATAGAATCAAAGTTGAACTTCTGGTCACACGGACCAGAATCCATCCAAAAAAGAGAGAGATATCCCCTACCAGGATACCAATACGATGTGACAGCTGAACAAGAGAAAATCAAAAGACCTGCTGTTCTGCTTGTAGCAGCCAAGGAAAAGGAGTGTAAAGACTACATATCAGAATTCCCTCATCACAACTCATTCAGCAAAACAGTAAGACATTTCGCGTGGATCAATCGAGCAATCCACAACATGCAAAGAAGCAAAGGTTATTCGGACATCACATATGAGAAACGGTCCGGGCCACTCACCGCGAATGAATTAGAAGAAGGATTATTGCTAATATCCAAAATCATGCAAGCCACTATCTACCCAAATGAAGTGGCAGAATTAAGGAAAAAGGGAGAGGTAACTTCAAAGGGACCATTCCAACACTTGAACGCAAACGTGAAAAATGGCGTAATACACGTCTCAGGAAGATTAAATAATGCAGAAATGCCTGCATCTCAAAAGAATCCCGTGCTCATTCCTAAATCGCACCCATTTTCAAGAGTCATACTTCGACATATCCATGAAAGTAACTTTCACGCAGGAATGAACATAATAATAAACGAATTCAGACAAAAGTTCTGGATGAAGGACCTGAGAAGAACAGTTCAGGGAGTCATCCAACAATGCATATTGTGTACAAGAGCACGCCCCAAACGCCTACAGCAGCAGATGGGACAATTACCAACACCAAGAGTAACAGAATCATCAGCATTCACTCATACTGGAGTGGATTTATGCGGTCCATTTGAGGTGCTGATAAACCAAAAATCAAAATGCAAGACAACGGCTTATGCATGTATTTTTGTATGTTTCGCCACAAAAGCCGTACACCTAGAAGTCGTCGAGGACCAGACGGCAGCAGCCTTCATATCAGCGCTGCTTCGATTCACAGCTGTAAGAGGAGTTCCAGATATTATTTACTCCGACAACGGACGCAACTTCGTAGGAGCTAGCAGAGAACTAAATCGCCTACGAAAAACATACAACAACGAAGTATTTCAGAACAAACTAGTTGACTCAGCAGCCAGTCATGGAATACGATTTTCGTTTATCCCGCCTCGAAGTCCGAACTTCGGGGGACTCTGGGAATCGAACATAAAAGTAGCCAAACGTCTATTCAGCGCAGCCGCCAGAGGAGTTCAGCTGAATATAATGGAACTTCAAACACTATTTTATCAAGTAGCCGCAGTAATGAACTCGCGGCCGCTAACACCGATCTACACGACGCCTGATGCACCAACCGCACTCACGCCTGGACATTTTTTGATAGGTCGGCCAATGCTGACTGTACCTATTCCAACACAAAATGAAAGCGCAAACAACCTAACGACTAGATGGAAACGAATACAATCACAAATCGAACAATTCTGGAGAAGGTGGAGAGACGAATATCTTCATCAACTGCGAGATTATGCAAAATGGACCAAACAAAAAGCTAACGTCAAAATTGGTCAAGTAGTACTGGTCGGAGACGACAACATTCCTGTAGCAAGATGGCCTATGGGAATCATTACTCAAGTGTATCCAGGCGAGGATGGAATAGTCCGAGTGGCAGTCGTGCGAACATCCTCCGGGATCTACAAGCGTAACGTAAGAACGCTAGCCCCTTTACCAATAGAAGAAGACGAAGATCCCGAAATTGCATCAACAACTCAACAACCAGAAGGTGTGGCCTCTGATGAACGACCACCTCCACCCGAAATAATCGAACTTGAAGATGACCCCCCGCCGCAAGCACCACAAATGATTTGGGACGGTAGGCTACGCCCTCGTCCCAAAGGGGGGAGAAAATGGAAGCACTCAAATTCAGAGTGGGTGACCACCCTATGAAAACATCCCCGCCGATGGAAACACCAGCGACAAGCAACAGATTCAAGTGCTACATCAGCAAACTGATCGAATGAATCGAATTGATAATTCGATTTATCGATCAGTTATTTGTTACAAAGAAAACTATGTGGCCATTTGAAGGAGACTCGAACGTTTCCAATTCCATCACGATGCACGATGTGGCATCGTATTCAGTGGACGGGGCCTTCATCGTGGCTCTGTTGATAGCCGCGCTCGTATTTCATTGGCGGCGCAGCCAACGCAGGCTGCGCCAACTGGAAGAGCATGCCAAGCGAGCGAAGCTTGGCATCGCTCAAGTGTAGAAGCCGTGCACATTTGATGCTGACACGGGCAGCATATTTGGTGCTGAGGTCAGCAGCACCAAAATGACAGACACCAACCCAACTGGACACCATCGAAGGTGCTGGTGGCACGCCACTCCAGAAAAGTGCACATTTTATGCCAACGGAGGCATCATCAACGGAACATCGATGACGGACGCATCATCAACCGTCATCATCGTTCAAGTGGACTTATGTAAAATTTGGAAAATAAAATTCAATTCAGTTTCTCCCGTCAGACGAGTTGGTTCTGATTTTTTATCACATCCCTTGCTCCTGAAAGTTTTTGTACATTTCAGGACCATTAGTTTCGGGGGAAACCACCAACGATTTTCGGGATTTTTCCTATTTTTGGGATTGGTTTGATAGTTGCTTCCTTCCAGTGCGAAGGAAAGGTGCCGCTATACCACAGATCATTGAAACACTTAAAAAGCTGTGTTTTTGTAACTATAGTTAGACGACGTATCATTTCGTTGGTAATCATGTCAGGACTGAACGCCTTTCTTTTTTTTTGTTTCTGTGGCAACAAAAATTTTTTGGATAGAAAATTTTTGTTCCATTTCTGAGATAGCGTTTCGACCTTGTCGGCTGGTTTAAGGAATGGGTGAAAGGGGAAACTGAGGTTGGTCAGAGATGGACTGAAAATAGTCTCCTAGACAGTCTGCGATTTTCTTGGGGTCGATAATGATACCACTACTAGTTTCAAGAATAATTCTTGACAATTTTCTTTTTCCGGAAAAACGGTTAAAATTTTGCCACATGACTGAGATTGGAGTTTCGGGGTTAAACGAACTAACAAAGCTTTCACAACTAAATTTCTTTGCTTCGGCAATTTTCAATCGGGAGATGTTACGAGCTTCTTGAAAAATTTTCAATGCTTCGTCGTGCTGAGGATTACCAGGTGTGAGTTTGCGTAAGCGTCTTAACTTTTTTCGTCGATCGTAGGTAAACAACTTTCTCTATTTCTTCGCTCCACCAAAGCACTGATCTGCGATGATTATTACCACTGGTGAGCGGGACACTAGCATTTGCTGCTTTTACAATTGCTTCTGTCATGGTATTAAGGGATGGTGCTGCGTTATGGGGGATCTCCTCGAGTATGGTGTTTTCAAAAACCTGCCAATCGGCTCTGGTCTCCAGCCAACGAGGGCGAAGAATTGAATTGAAGACCAAAAACAACTCAAAAGTTTTAAATTGGATGATGAAATTGAATTGTAGAAAACTTTAAAGCTCAGATTTAATTATCTAATGAATTTTCTAACCCCTTTTTAAATTGCCCGGCGGTTATCAAAGCGTTGAAATCGCATCCTACAACTTATAACTCTCTCTAAGTTCACTGTCTGACGATTTATTATGAGTTAAAATGTTATTGTGAATAAAGAGTTTAGGAATCTTAATTCACAATATGTGCAGAGTATTTGCTTAAAATTCAGAATGGATTCAGAAAAGATTCAGGATTCCTTAAAAAGATAGTGTATTCTAGAATATTAAGCGTTATGAATCTGTTGAATAAGGATTGCTTGTTGAAAATTTTCAACGATAAGCGCTGACATTAAACTTTTTTTTTCCTCAACAACCATGAGTCGGCCAAATTGTGATGTTCACCATTTGATTAACCTTGACTCCGGCCAAAGTTGGGTAGGTACTAATCAAGAATTCTTCTGCAAACCAGCAGCAGTTGCTCGAAACTTTCACGCCGGATGAAAATCCAAAGACCCTTGAAACAGGGATGGCTTTTATTAGCTTCATCTCACTCCCGGGCCGGGCGGCTGTCGATTTTGCTGGCGGTGGCATAAATTTTACGGCCCGGGTCGGTAATTTAAGCTGGTAAAATCACATTAGCAGTGTGTCGTCGTATCGTATATGTACCTAGTAGATATAGTTGCCTTTTTCACACAAAACTCACTCTGGATGCCAACCAGATGGATGATGGCATAAGTCACCGAACCACCGACTGGTTCCACTTGGCCTAACCCAAGCTGGTTTCGATGTGATCTCACATGTGTGTGTATTTGTTGGGGACATCTCTTTTCTCCGGGACAGGTTTTTGATTTTCTGACAAGGGCGGGTCTCTCGTTTGAGTATATGTGAAAGCTTTTTATTGTTCGAACCTTAATCATGGCGACCGTCATTTGTTTCATCGGAGGAAATATGCAACATCCGGTGTTTTTCATCGGTAGCCATTTTGACCTTTGTAAGGGACCCTACATAAGTCTTAAGCCAGCCAGTGTTTGCTGCAATGATTCATCGAAAAAGAAGATTGAAAAGATTCCTCAATCTCGTAGGTGTTTTATCCCTTCTCCGGTACCCCCATCCGAACCCTTGAATGAAATAAGTCTAATAAAAAGGTTCCGATTGGAGCTGCCCCATACAGCAACAGCTAAGAATAACAGAAAATGAATAAAAAAGGAGTCCCGGTCAGATTGTATTACCCAACTTCAGCGTAAACAAAGCTAGCCTGACTGGGTCATTAAGCAAATTGAATTTCGACGTGCCAAAAATTGGCATCCGTCCACTTCCGGAACCAAAAAAGCTAGAAGGGGTGGGCTAAACCCAACACTGTCGTTGGACAAAAATGGCCGGAGGGCCGACGACGACGCCTGGAAGCCAAAGGGATGACGGTCGGATTGGCCATAACTTTTCGTGTCTCTGGTCATTAGTTCGATAGCGGTAACAACGGTCGGTCCCAGGTAAATCCGAGACTGATGGCCTTTTTTGCAGCCCTCCTTCCTCCTTTCCCTCACACGCGAGCCTACCCACACTTGTTCAGGTGTGGTTTTCTGAGTTTGAGTGTTTTTCTGTCTCGCTCAACAGCTCCTAATCCTTCATCCCTCCATTCCAACTCCTATCCTTTCGATTTGTGGGGAAGGGTTATATTTGTTTTTTATTGACTCGATCAAACCTTCCGACAGGCGAGCATGCACGAGTGTGTGATTTTGCTCCATCACGCTAAACCTCCAAGCAGGTGATGCGTGAAAACTTGTGATTAGGGGCCGACCAACAGACAGACCCACTTTGGTTTCCGAGCACTGGGATTTGGTTTTATGGATGAATAATCGCAATGATGGAATCGGAAAATGGACTCCCGCAAACTACATTAGGCCTTGGCACGCGTGTTTAGTAGCCGCTCGTAACTGCGATGGTGTTAAAAGAGGGCTTAGGCGTTTGAAACATAATTTTGATTCCCCAGATTCGATGTTTTGTATTTGTAACGAATGAACGTCTAAACAAAGTTTATTTTCGCAAAAAAGAAAAGGCTTTGAAGCCACATGAGAAAGAACATCTTTCATTTAGGTCAAATTGTTTAGGTATATCTTGATTTTATTTATTTATTTATTCCGCCAAACAGTGTAGGCTACATATATATAATAACTTAAACCTAGAGATTACAATTTTCAAATAAGCTTAATATTAATGATTTTTCTTTACGTTTACAAAGTCAGGTTCTTCGGTTCCTGTTAACGTAAAAACCTTTTTTCAGCTGCTGTTTTGACATAGTTAAGTCTATGTTCTCATAATATTTATTATAACTATACATTAAACAATTAACAGGACTATATTTTCCATAATTAGTTCGAGTAGAGGTTATAATGAAAAGATTTCTTGTTCTTAAATGTCGGCAAGGACAATAAAAGTTTAATTGATTTAGTAGATAAGCAGACTGAAAGCGCTGATTAATTATGTCGTTTACGAAACAGATTGCAGCAAACTCTCTTCTTACACTTAATGTTTCCATGTTAATAAGCAGGCAACGTGATTCATAGCTAGGTAATTGGTTCTGAGACCATCCTAAATTTCGTAAAGCGAATAGAACAAATTGTTTCTGGACTGATTCCAAACGGTTTTTATGTAAAATGTGAAAAGGCGACCATACAACGCTACAATACTCAAGAATAGATCTAACATAAGCTGTGTACAATGTTTTTATTGTGTATGAGTCTTTAAAATTATAACTGAAACGTTTTATAAATGCTAACATACCGTTTGATTTCTGAATTATTGAGTTATAGTGATCTACAAAGGTAAGTTTTGAGTCCAATACAACTCCAAGGTCTCTAATCTTGTTGACTCTCTCGACAGGATCATCTCCCAATTTGACAGTTTCATATGACTGACATTTTCTTCTGGTGAATACAATATTTGAACATTTTGCCACGTTAAGTTTGAGCAGACTTTTAATGCGTAGATTAACAAGGAAAACCTTATTTAAAGTTGCGCACTACTATGCTTTTTTTTAAATTTCTTGATTATTGTTTCGTGCATGCATGTTTTCAAGAATATAAAATTCCATTTCTATGGGATGAAAAAAAAATATATTTTAGGAAGCTCCTGAAACTTTCTCAGCAAATATTTAAGAAGATATATCACAGGAACAGCATAATTTCTGATACCAATACTACCAGGCAGGGCTGGATTAAGCCATCGGGGGCCCCTTTGAATCGGTTTTTTCCATGTGCCATCTCAGAGTCCTCATAATTTTTTGAACATTCGAAGGAACTGAAAATGAGTTCAACATTGTGCCTTCAAACATCCATAATGTCTCGTAGAAGGCAGTTTCTGGTATCTTCAAATAATAATTGTTGAACGATCACGTGCAAACATCGTAAAACAGTTTATCTGATCGAGAATGTTAACTCTGATAAGAACTGTCAAATGTCAAATTGTCATGACAATTGAGAAGTGACATAAACATTTAAGACTTTGAATCTAATATTAAAAAATTAAATAAAAAAATTCAACTTATATTCCATGGAGATACCGATATAAAGTTCAAGAGAGAAATTCAAAACCTCAAATCAGATTTATCCAGAACCACGATTCAGTGTCACAAATTCAAATCATAAAATCGAACTAAATTCAGACACGAATGCCACAAGGTTGGTGAGGTGTCATTAATTAAAAAAAAAGTTTTAAAATCAAGTTACAAATAAAATTCAAATACAAAATTGGAAATCAAAGTTACAATCAGGGCCAAAAAAAAGACTTACCAGTTGAATAATAAAATAAATTTATAAAATGTTTATTTAAAGTTCATATAATCATAACACAGAAAAAGTTTTGTGCTAAAAATTTTAATGTAATGGTGATTACAATTTTCAATTTAGAAAAAAAATTTTCATCAGTTCAAATATTGAAAATAGAAACTTTTCCAAAACTTCTTATAATTGAGACAAAAGATGAAAACATCAATTCTAATTAGTGTTTAGATGTTTAAAACACGGAAAGAGTAATTAAGTAATTCAGAAATTTAAAAAATCAGATAAAGGAACCAAAATAAGTTAAGTACCTTCGATTTTTAAAGTTTTCAATACTCAGAAAAATCATGAAAGTTGAGGAACAACATAAGACTTGAAAACCTCAATGAATTTAATCTCTGTCTTAAAGTCTAGAAGAAGACAAGATTAGATAAAAGAAAAAGAAGAAATTTATTTTTAAAGAATCACTCATGCAATTCGCAATTCAATTAAGGTGATGTTTTTGAGGATGAAAATAATTTGAGAAAAAACAGTCAATTGGTTAATTATATGCTGAATTCATTCAATTTACTTCAGCGAGGATAATTTTAAAACAGAAGTGCCTCAGAATCAATAGTACTAGACTTTGGTTCTATCAGCTGGAAAAGTTTCAATTCAAAATTCAAATTTCAAACAGGATTTGGAACAGAAAATCAATAGAGAAACTAAGAATCCGATTTCAAAAATTAAGGCAACTACAATAGTTTTTTTTCATTCTAATTGTTTTTTTCTCAAAATTTATTATTGGAAAGAGGGAGTGCATACATTAATTTTGCATTATTCATTCTTACACTTATCATTTTAAAGTTTGCATTCTAGATTGCTCACAATTATTTATTTTATTTCCATCATAGCTCTAGGAAACTCTTAATTTCTAATAATTTTCAATGTTTTTTTTTTGCTAAATATCAATGAAACTTGTTTTTTATCCGATTATTCTTGTTAAAATTCTGGAGTGGTTAATAAAAGTGTGCGCTAACAGAGGATTTAGCAATTTAAGGTTGGTCCTTTTTAGCCACAGGAATGTAAAATTGCCTAAAAAAGACCACTGTGTACAAACGAAAACCAAAATAAAGATAATTTTAAGTCTTGAACTAATCAGTATTATATTTATAAAATTACTTCGAATAAATAAAAATTTTATGATTTGATAGTGAGTTGAAACTCATTTAAAAGCTATTTAAGCTATGTGATTTGAAGATAAATAATGCATGGGCCAAGTTTTGGTGGATTCCATGTACTTATAAAAAGGAAATTATTGAATTCAGTTTATAATGATAATGTATAACATCAGTAGTTAACATATTCATTCATGAAATCGAAATAATTGGATCTTTCATTAGAAAAATCTTAAAAATCATCTTAATTTGGAATTCTTGAAACATGGATTTTACGGATTAAGAAATTAAAAATGGGTCCAAATGGTCAAAACATATTTTTGCTGCGTAGAGGAGATAAGGGCATAATGGCCATCTTAGGAAAAACGCTTATTTAACCATTTAATCGTTGCACGATGAAGTCAACTAAATTATACACACCAAAAAATTATAAAAATTATCTGAGACAGAAACGCTTGAAGACCTAATTTTTTTCACCTAAATGAAAAAAAAATCTAATTTTACAGCCTTTCACATCTAAATTTCAATCGCAAAGCATTAAATTAGGTCAAGTCTCTCCAACATCTTGAGTTTATATTTTTCGTCTCATATTTATCGTTGCTGTTTATGAAAAAATATTAGATCCGTTTTTAAAGTCGACATGTTTTAAACCTTTTTGGTAGCTTTTTTTTGCCGTGCTTCATTTGCTCGAAATCCAAGGGAACTGTGGCACTGCTTGATAAAATACGAAATTCGAGCAGTATTCTGGCGAAAAGGCAGCAGTCGCTGAAACAGTCGGGAATTTTTTGTTTACATTCGTGGTCTACAGTCGGTGTTTGTTGAAATCGAAACAAATAGTGGTTTTCTTCGAGTTTATGTCCGCGAGTTAACAATTAACCCGGCGCAAAGTATAAGACCTCAGCCCAGCAGCTATTTTTTGCTAATTATGATGACGATGGTGTCAGTGGGTTTGGTTGCGCCCCGTGCTGCTGACGGATTGATGGTTTATGGTTATCCAACCAAGAGACCGACTCTGTCCAAATGTACCCCGAGGCGAAATAAGATGTAAGTCCTGAAAACTATGAAAAAATCAAGAAATTTTTTCTGTCATCGATATTGTTAATATAAAATAGGGGTTGTCTTTGCAGATGTCATCCCACCCTAGCCCAAGACCACACACAGTGCCATTTGTAGGGGAACATGCGCTATTAAGCGCCACCTAAGGGAATCGCTGATTTTCTATGCATTCCACGTACAAATTGTGTTAAAAATGGGTGAAATCGTTGAAGAATAGTGTTTTCTACAAATGCCAATGATTTTTTATTACTCAAATTGCTATAGTTGCTTCAAAAACTTGGTTTTTAAAAACCATATTCGAAGCCACAGGACAAAACTGTGTTGCAAATACGCGCCGCTGTGTATTCAATACGCGCCTAGCAGCCGAACACACCCGAAAGCAGCCGAAGACCGAAAACACACCAATACTTACAGACACTTTGAATGAAAAGTATGCCAAAATGGACTAATCAAAATTAAAAAAAAAAAAATTAAAAGTAGATTTTTTGGGTTGAATTCATGCTCAAAATATGGTTTTAGACTTTTTGTTCATTTTCAATGAAAATTGGCCTTTTTGAAAAATAATGCTATTTTCAGCCTACTACGATTGGCGCGTTATGACGAGCGCATGGGCCGTGATAGAAAATACCCATAAAAAACATACCTTAGCGAGTACAGTATGATTTTTAGCATAAAATCATAGTTTAGATTCTCCTCTATCGATGTGTCAGAAAATATTGTCGTATTCGTTTTTCTCTGCTTGATTACACCTTATTGAAAGTGTTTTAAAATTTAGATTGAAATGAAGAAAAACCTAAATTGTGGAATTATTACGACACAGGTGCATTTTAAGAAAAAAATCATACTTGCCATGACTAATCACAGCATTTAAAACAAATTGGTAATATTTTGCAGGCTTAAAATGTTACAGATTCTTCAAAACAAGGGTGGCGCGTATTAGCCACATGGGGCGTTATATGAACTTTTCCCCTACCTGCAAAACAAGTTCACTATCCTAACTAAAGCAGACAACTAATACAAACAAATCAAGGTAAATTTATCATGAAGCCCATTCCTCCTGTCAAAAATAAGTCCTGCTTATTCCAGGTTCCTTCGGACGTGTAACGTCCTAGCAGACATTGGCAAAGTGGATTCTGAGACCAACAACCAGCAACAGTAGCAAGAGCATCTTCAGGTTTAGCGCGTAACATGAAGAACGACGAAAAAGAGAATAGCAATGAAGAAACGCAAGTCGATGAAATGGTCGTGAACATCATATGTAGCCGAAAACAATATTGATGGGTAAGGTGGAAATGACGGAACATCGATTCGGTATCTCGGACGTGGATGGGTTTTTTCTTCTATTCGGCCGGTCATTGAGGCATAATTTCAACGCCAGTGGCCGGTGAGGCCAAGATTATGATAGACGGTAGAGGCAACTTTAAGAACGACCATTTTTTGTTAAACATAATCGAGCAGCCAAAACTGTGATGCTACGACTTCCAGAGCTTTTTTGAAGAACCATACTGATATTTTGCTGACACTGAATGCGTTTGGCACTGGTCACAATCGGGTTGACCTTGTAGGGGAAAAGTTCATATAACGCCCCATGTGGCTAATACGCGCCACCCTTGTTTTGAAGAATCTGTAACATTTTAAGCCTGCAAAATATTACCAATTGGGTTTAAATGCTGTGATTGGTCATGGCAAGTATGAATTTTTCCTTAAAATGCCCCTGTGTCGTAATAATTTCACAATTTAAGTTTTTCTTCATTTCGATCTAAATTTCAAAACACTTTCAATAAGGTGTCACCAAGCAGAGAAAAACGAATAAGACAATATTTTCTGACACATCGATAGAGGAGAATCTAAACTATGATTTTATGCTAAAAAATCATACTGAACTCGCTATGGTATGCTTTTTATGGGTATGTTCTATCACGGCCCATGCGCTCGTTATAACGCGCCAATCGAAGTAGGCTGAAAATAGCATTTATTTTTCAAAAAGGCCAATTTTTATTGAAAATGAACGAAAAGACTAAAACCATATTTTGAGCGTGAATTCAGCCCAAAAAATGTACTTTTATTTTTTTTTTAAATTTCGATTAGTCCATTTTGATTTTCTTTTCATTCAAAGTGTCTGTAAGTATTGGTGTGTTTTCGGTCTTCGGCTGCTTTCGGGTGTGTTCGGCTGCTAGGCGCGTATTGAATACACAGCGGCGCGTATTTGCAACACAGTTTTGTTCTGTGGCTTTGAATATGGTTTTAAAAAATCAAGTTTTTGAAGCAACTATAGCAATTTGAGTAATAAAAAATCATAGGCATTTGTAGAAAACACTTTTCTTCAACAATTTCACCCATTTTTAACACAATTTGTACGTGGAATGCATAGAAAATCAACGATTCGCTTAGGTGGCGCATAATAAGGCTTGTTCCCCTAAGGTTAGTAGTTATCCTGATTTTCCTTCAGATGTATGTTCTATGCCACACATGCCTTCATTGATACACATGCTTAATTTAAATTCAAATTTTGAGCATAGTTATCATTCTTTAAATTGTATTTTACAAATGGAATAAATTCTGTCATTATGATTAGAATAAGTGATTCTGAAAAACATTTCATTATATATCGATTTACGAATTCTTGTTTGATATCTTCGATTCAATTTCAAGATTTCAAATTTGGTTTGGTTGCTAATTGGTCGGAAATAATGAGCTGAACGTTTTTTTTTTTAATTTCGATCCTTATTCATATGAGCTGAACTTCTTTGAACATTTTAATATAATTTATGCGAACCATATATATTACCCCAGTTTTTAATTTATTCATTGTATTCTAAATAAGTACATAGTTAATAAGCCAACCTTTGAACACTTTTTTGTCCCTAAACTGAGAAAAATTAAGCATTTTAAATGAGACCAATATGTATACTTTTAAAAAAGATGCCCTGGTGAGGTTAGGGATAAATATTTCGCATAAGTTGGAAATCCAGGAAAAAGATAGAAAAGCTCTGGTAAGATACCACGATTGGATATGGTTTAAGAAAAATATAGAGACCAGAACCAGATCTATTTTAGGTAACTTGGCAATCCATTTTATTAAAATGGGAATTTGAATGAAACGCAATGACGAATTTAATTTTAATACTTCTAGATTGCAAAATAAAAAAAAGTTTTACACAACATTATTAAGGGGGGGGTAGGGTCTAACACTTTAAAAAAATCGATTTTTTTATTTTTTTATTTTCTTATTGTAAAACATTTCAAGAATGTTGTGTCAAATTTTCAAGTCAATTGAAGCAAAACTGTAGAAGTTATAGGCCTTTATCTCCTCCTATCTAATACTGCAAGAAAGCAAGAGCAGAAACTTCAAACGCGTTTTTCTCGAAAGCACATTTTTAAAGTCCGTGGACATCGTCATTTGAAAACTACTTATCCGATTCTTTTCAAATTTGGAACATATTTTCTACATATAAAATACTAGACCCCAACGTTTTTCTTTTTTTGATTTTTTTACTTTGGGGAGGTTTTAGAGGTGAAAAATGGCGGATTTTTAAGTGAAAAATCGTAGTTTTTACTTCAAACAGCCACAAAAATTTCATAAAAATATTTTTAAGTTAAATAAAAACGTTGGGGTCCAGAAAAACATCTATTAAAAATATTTTGCTCTGATTTTTTGACTTCAGATGATTCTGTGCTGAGATACAGTGTCCACCGCAAATCCTGTTTTCTAAAAGGCATCCTCGAAAATGCTCCGTCACCGGCTCATTTTTCAATATTTTTCTACGAAAAAAATACTAAATGTTCTTTTAACAATGCTTTGTATAATGCAAAAAATTTGAATACATTTGTTTGAACGATAGCTCTAGAAAAAAATTGTGAAAATGGTGATTTTTTTATACCCGTTAGACCCTACCCCCCCCTTAACGTATGTTATAATTACTGGATGACACCCCTTCATTTAGCATAATTTTTTTTTAAAGTGCAGGAAACAAACAAATTTATGGTTCCAGAAATTACACCTTAAAATATTAGGTTTTCGGCGTTTTATGTGATTTAGAATAGAAATTTATGTATCTGAAAATTTTTATCTTCAAGTTTTTTTGTTTTGTGAGTATTTATTATATGTCGAAGAGATGCTTCGGTTTTGTGCATTGAATTTGACATAAATTCACACCAAAATTTAATAGCGGTACTTAAAGAATTACTTTCCTTTCAAATTATCAATCAAGCAATTTTTCAAATATTAACACTGCATAGAGAAAAATGTTACACATTTATTCACATTACATTACACAAGCTTCCGAAGGCACAAGTTTTTAGATATAAAATTTTTCTTTGACATAATTTTAGTAATGATTTTAAAGTTTTTTAATTTAATTTTAGTGATGATTTTTAACACTCCCAGTGAACATGTTGATCTTTTAGGGGTTATTATGCTAATTCTGGTTGCTAACTTATTGTAAGTTGGCCATCAATTAATTAGCATAACAACTCCTTATAAGAAAAATATGTTCACTGGGAATGTCATAAATCATCATTTGAATCGAAATGAAGCAATCATTATTATTATTTCTAAGACGATCTAATTTTATGTCAAAAACGATGCTTCACTTTTGTGCGTCATATTTTACATAAATTAACATCATCGGTGATTTAATATTGTGTCGAATGTGTCATATAATTTTGCCTGAGAATTTATGGCTTCAAGCGTTTCTGTTTTCTGTAGTATAGTTTTATGTCCAAAGTAATGCTTCAATTTTGTGCATCCAATTTGACATAAATTTACACCAAAAAATTAATAGTGTGTAGAGCTACAGCTTGACTTGTTTCATCTGACGATTTGGCCTATTGGCAAGGTGTCGTAGAGATAATCAGTAGACTTGAGTTCGATCATGAATGGTATGTGAAAAAAATCCCCTCGAACGGGAATCGAGCTCGAGTCTACTGATTACCTCTCCCCCACCTTATCAATAGGCCAAATCGACAGATGAAACAAGTCAAGCTGTAGCTCTATTATTCAGTTCACTTCATCGAGTTGAATTCGCTGCTAGATTATACGGCAGAAAACGCTCATCGTGCCCTGATTGATAGTGCTCTGTTCGCCCCAGGTCATTAAATTTAAGTAAAAACGCGTTTTAAAATTAATTGAAGTGAAAAATAAAAAAATTAATGATAGTGAAAATTGAGAAACAATGTGTAAATCATGATGCAGTGCGTACATTTCAGATCAAGATGATTTAAAGGTCATAAAAGCTTATTTGGTGATGCTCAGCAATTATAATATTTTCGTCACTTGAGAACCTAGCAGGTTATTATTCAATACATATTTCTGTAAAGATGAAAAGGACATTTCTTTTTGGTGAAAAATTAATACTATAGGTAGTAGGAAACAAATCCTCACAAAAATTTTTTCAAGAATATATGTACTTTTGTAGAAAAAAGGAGTGCTTATTATGCCATGGTGCTCGTTAAGCCCTTATCTCTCCTACTTTTGATAATTGAACTTTGAAACAAATATTTTATCAAATTCCGACTTTTTACGACTTTTTTTCCATCGGTTCTATGAGATCATCGCACTGTGCTCCGCGAAGTATTGCATGAAAAGTAGTCATGCAATACCTCGAAAGGCACCCAGCAGTGGTGTCTATTGAATTTATTGTTAATCTATGCCAAAAGACATACCCCTGTTAAACAGCTAATAACTTGTTTGTCTAATAAGATGCGTAGTTATGGTCTGGGACAAAGTTGTTCAGCGGAAAATTTCCTTTGAAGAATTTATAAATTGGCACAAAATCCATTCGCAGGCTTTGTTGCACAGAAGAAACAAAAATGATGTTGATTTTTCAGTACAAATTATTCAATTTTCCCATACATACCTAAAAGTCCAAATTTACTCATGAAAACGTTACTTAAAAATTCTGCAAAAATCATGGATGAGTTTTGAACCAAAAAGAAACTTTTAAGACCCCAGGGTTTGAAAAATTCCAAAATGATCCCAAATCGACTCAGTCTAATGGTCGAATTATGTCACATTGTCCGATTATGCTGCATGATCCGATATGTCACATGGTCCGATAATGTTGCATAGTCGAATTGTGACACATGGTCGGAATATGTTGCATGGTCATATTATGTTTATGTTGCTTGATCGCATTCTGTTACATGGTCCGATTATGTTGCATGCTCTGATAATGTTACATGATCCGATATGTCGCATAGTCCGATTATGTTGCATGATCCGATATATCACATGATCCGATAATGTTGCATGTTCGGATTGTGTCATATGGTCGGATTTTGTTGCATGATCTGATTTTTTCACATGGTCGATTATGTCGCATGATCGGATTATGATGCATAGTTGGATTATGTCACATAGTCAGATTATGTTGCATGATCGGATTATATCACATGGTCGATTATGTTTCATGGTTGGATAATGTCACATGGTCGATTATGTTACATGGTCGAATTATGTCACATGTTCCGATTATGTTGCATGGTCGGATTATGCCACATTGTCCGATTATGTTGCATGGTACTTTTATTTTGCATGATCTAATTATGTCACATGGTAGATTATGAAATATGGTCCGATTAAATTGCATGGTTGGATTATGTCACATGGTCGGATGATGTTGCATGGTCGGATTATGTTGCATGATCGGATTATGTTGCATGGTGATAATGTATAACATTTATGTTGCATGTTCTGATTATGTCACATGTTGCATGTTCTGATTATGTCACATGGTCAGACTATACCACATGGTCGATTATGTTGCATGATACGATTATGCCACATGATCCGATTATGATGCATGATCGGATTATCTTCAATTAAATTGAATGATCGGATATTGTCACATCGTTGATTATGTTGCATAGTCAGATTGTGTCACATGGACGATTATGTTGAATGGTCGGATTATGTCAGATGGTCGATTTTATTGCATGATTGAATTATGTCACTTCGTCGGATTATGTTACATGGTCTGATTTTGTTGCATGATACGATTATGTAACATGGACTGCTTGCTCAGTTTTTTTTTCTGGTGATAAGTTTATGTCACATAGTTAAATTCTGTAATATGGTTGAAATTTGTCAGTCATATATTGCCGTTTTGACACTCTCATATGTTGGTCATTTCGAGAATACACCATAAGTTGTATTATTCTATACATTGACTCAAAAAATATAGCGTAATTCTAAGTACCTACGTTTAGTGGTCTTAGCTTAATTACTACCTCCTCCACTGTTTTTTTAATTCAACACCTTTTTTTCTCCAAACACTCATGATTACTGTTATTCAAATTTCCACAGAGCTAATAAAATGTGATTCCAGCAACAACATTTTTATAATGTGAAGAAAAATATCAAAAACAAACCAAATGTTTGATTACCTGGAACCTCCTTATATATATTACAGAGTAAATAACTTGGAGAAAGCGATGTATTGTTTGTTCTAGGGTAAGCATTTCAGATTCTTCGGATTTTTATGGACAACCTGGGCAAAGTGAAGCAATCAACGGTTTGCCAGAATATTGTTAAAAATGTCCGCATTTTGCTCGTTTTTTTTCACATAAAAAAGGATTAGGAAAATCGAATTGTGCTCAGTTTTTTTTTCAACTACGTGTTGGCATACAAGCTGTATCTAAATAAGCATTCTCGGGAATGTGAAAACTATACAAAGTCTACTGACGTATTCTATAAAAAAAAATGAAACCTCAAGGTGTTTTTCTCAATTTCTTCTTGAATTTTCTTCGTATAATTATTGGATTCTGCTTGGATTTTGTGTTTAAAAATCAAAATCAAATGTCCAGATTCTATTTTGAAAAAAAAAATGTCCTGATTTGATCAGCCCGCTTAAATGCGGAAAAAATTGAAAACTGATAGCGATCTACCCAAGACAAATGAAAATATTTGAGTTATTTGAGTAAAATGAATGAAAATAAGGCACCAATCGAAAATCGAAATGGAATCCACTCTTTGTAACCTCACCACAAGGCTAACTCGTCAGTTGATATAAGCCACAAACAAAGTTTGCTACTCTACACTGAAAATTTGAAAACTAAAGTACATTTGTATGATTCAATAAGGTTATTTAAAAGTATCAAACTTGAACTGAAAAGCTCGAAAAATAAATCCAGTTTCATTGAAGTCCTATGTGTGCGTTTCATACATAATTCAAAAACTGAGTTCAGGACTGCAAAAAGAACTACGAATTGTTTTCTTTAATGAGCAGCAAAAAAAAAAAGTATTCAAACTCAAAATATTCTGCTACAATTATTTTTACCGAAATTTTGTATAAGAAAAAGGATCCAAACTGAATATTAAAATTCATCCCTTTTTTCAAACGGAATCTTCAAAGGCAGGGAAATTTTAGTCACACATGGAACTTTATCCCATTCATTCTCATTGGAATAACGAAACGGGATAAAGCTCATTTGACGTTTGCTGCCCCCTAGTGCTTCGTACCAGAAGACGTTTTAAGGAATAAATTCTCGCACATGCGCATTTTCAGTTTTGAAGCTGGCAATGTTTTCTTGAATCGTTAAACTTGTTTCGTTGTTTTTGTAGCTTTTTCGTAGCAGTCAAGCTAGATCATAATTTCGTAAGCTTTGGTAAACTTTTGGGACGCTTTCTGTTGAAAGTGATGAAGGTTGGTTCAATAATCCAGCAGGTGGCCAACAAAAGCAAGACGAAAGTATGATTCAAGACATGATAAATTGGTTCATCTGGGAAACGCTCCTCTTTACCTAAAATTATTAAATAAAAGGTTATTGAAAACACATTTTTTTAAAAGCGTTTGAAAACACAAATCATATTGCATAGCCGTGAGGTTGTCTAGCAGAAATGCTTGCGCGAGTCTGGTTTGCCAGGCGTAGGTGTACGATTCCCAGTATTAACAAGACAAAGATTAAAAAAGTAGTTTATTACAATCGGGGCATTGAATCAACATTAATTTATGGAAAAAATGTTTGGAAATTATCTTGTTCATCAAACGATTATTTTATTATCAAATAATTGTATGTCTAAGTATTGGTGAATTCTCATTCCAAGCTATTTCGGGCATTGTCAGTCCACCTTTGCTCATTTCAAATACACATTTCGTGTATTAGAAGCGTGAAGATGATCTCCAAAACGATCGACTGCCAAATGGAATAAATTGAAAAAAAGGATTGCGTGAAATTTTCCGCGCCGTCTTGTGATGTTGCTTGGAGAAGCAATGCACGAAGTTTAAATGTTCAAACCTACTCATGATCATGGTTTTTTGGCAACCGTAGCTCAGATAGTTGACAAAATAAAGTTTTCCACTTGAATGCATGACTGATTTTTCTTTTAGATTTAATTTTTCTTATGATAGTTCTCTAATGCAGAAACGTTAACACCTCTAATGGGTGCGTTAGACCATAACTTTTTCAAAATTCAATAATTTCCAACAAAATTTTTAACACCTTCATACCATTAAATAACCTTACGAATTGATTCAGCCAAGGCCGCGTGAACGGGGAGGGGGAAGTTGATTAGGGGTTAAACCCCCCCTCCATCTTATCTTTTTTCAAGAAAACCAATTCATGAAATGAAGTAACGAGAAATTATTTTATACCCAAAAGTGTTTGAAAATAAGTGTCAACCAAAATGTCAGAAAATTGGCGGTATTTAGTCCTAGTATCACTCTTGGCCTAAAACATTTCATTCTATGACACTACATGGCGTTCACAAATTTAAATAACTTTTGAATGTTAATTCTTTTGAATGCAATTTAATAATCCTTTTGTAAAGATACTTAAGCCTTAACTTAACCTTAAACCCTAACTTTTTTTTTTAACTTTTTTTTATTGCATCCTCTATAAACAGGATTAAATTGATAATGTATTCACTTTACACTTTATTTGATCATCACAGGCTTGACTAACTTCTCTCATTTCCATTTCACAACACGTCATACAGTTTCAGCTCATGTTCAAAAAATGCTTGAAATGCTTTTCAAAAATTTTTCTACTATTCCAACGTTTTTCGTGAACCCCTTTTCTGAATACATCCAAACAGTTGCTATCATTTTAACCGTAGTTTTTCAAATTAAAATGAATCGCTTCGACTGTCAGCCATAAGGCTGCTTTAAGCCTATAATTTTTATCGTCAATCTTCCATGATAATAGCTCTTCTGGATCGTCTGTTTTTACTTTAAGCTTATTTTTAATTAATTCTGAAATATAAGTCCAAACTGTTTGAGCCGATCCACATTGTTTTAAACGATGGTTGGTTCAATCAAATTCTCCACAAAAACAGTTAGGAGAATTAATACCTCGAACGTTATGAACAAACATTTTTCCGTTTGTTGGTGTTAAATCATTAAATACTGTAAAAAATGCAGATTTACCATTCAAGGTAAGATAGTTCTTATTAAAGTTATCATAGATACACTCCCACAACACATCAGGAAACTTAGATTGAATTCTAGGTACTATTTTTAATTCATCAATAAAATAACAGTAGAAGGTTTTACTTGAACACAGTTCTGTTCTGTTCTTCAATCGTTTTGCTTCTAAGATCCATTCACGAGCATTGCTACCTATATGAGGATTATTTTCTTGATCTAGCATGTATGTGTCTTCTTGAAGGTTTATATCTTTAAACAACAGATTTTTGATGAACAAACTATTCGTTTAACATTTAACATCTTGTAGAGCTAATCCTCCATTATTTAAGGACAAATAAAGTTGTTCTTTCGATACACTGTAAAAATAGCCTTGCCATATAAATTTATTACACAATTTCGTAACCTCAACGATATGGTTTTTTCTTGGTGGTAAAACCTGAGCTACATACCAAATTTTTGAAAGAATATATGTATTTAATATAAAAACTTTTTGTAGAATATTTAAATGACGTCTATGATGTAAAGCTATAACCGTTGATAAATTCCGAACTATCGCATTATATGTTTGATCTACTGTTTCATGAAATGTTTTATGAAAAGTGACTCCTAAAATCTTCAAATAATCCACTTCTCTGACCAAATGAGGCCCAGAACGACAGCTATTAAATCGCATAAATTGCGATTTAACGGTGTTCATTTTTATTTTAGCAAAAATACTGTAATAATACATAAGTTCCAAGATTTTATCAAACTCATGGTTGTTCCTTATCAGTAAGTTAATGTCATCTGCGAAGGCTACAATTTTAACAAAACTATTTCCTATGAAACATCCGTCAATAGCTTCAAACAACATACGTATCAAAGGCTCAATATATAAACAAAAAAGGGCCATACTTAATGGACATCCCTGCCTTACTGATGAACGTATTGGTAGAGAATCTGTGAGGAAACCGTTGAACATTATCCTTGATGTGGCATTTCTATAAAGATTTTTGAGGCAATCAATGAAAGGAAAGGGAAAATAGGGATAAATAAAGGGAATTCAAAACGTTGAAGAACTGTCCATAAGAAGCTATGATCTACTCTGTCAAATGCTTTTTCAAGATCAATGCTCAAAAGCATACATTTGAACGATTTTGAACGCTGAGATTGAACTAAAACATTCCTCATAGTTTGAAGATTATAGATACAAGATTTGTCTGCAACACAAGCTGCCTGTCCTGGGCCAAGAAGTTTGGTCATAATTGGTTGGAGTCTATTTAACAGAATTTTAGTAAACTATTTGTAATCTGCATTCAGCATGCTTATAGGCCGTTTATTTGCTAAGTCGTGTGAATTTCCTTTCTTTGGGACAAGAGTTATTATTCCAGCTGTGAATAAACCTGGAGGGTGAACGCCATTACACAGATATGAGTTAAACAATTTTAGAAGATCTGACTTGACAAACTCAAACACCGATTTATAAAAATTGTAATTTAATCCGTCTGGTCCAGGTGACGAATTATTTGAAGAGTGCTCAAGGGCAAAATCTAATTCAGAAAGTTCTATTGGTTTTACCAGATTCTGTCGATCTTCATCATTTAGCTTTCTTGTTAAAAATTTCAAAACTTCTTCATTGTTTTGGTTCGAATTCTCATTATTTTCAAAAGTTTTCCTGTAGTGATTCTCTATGTATATTTTTAAAACATTATTATCACTAGTTATTCTACCATCAATATTAAGAGATAACATTTTTGATGATGATTTTTGTTTCAATCTTGAAGATACTTGATAAAGATTAAGTTTTTCGTCTTCAAGAACAGTCGTACTTTTGAAGGTGTGTTTAACACTAGAAGGACCGGAAATTGAATATACCTATTCGGACCGCGACCAGTCAAAATGACTGGTCAAGGGAATTTTTTTCTTTTGAAATTATTTTGTTATTTATTCGATATCATTTTTGTTATAAAATGGAAATATTTTTTCACCATGGGTGCACGGAATCACCTTATTTTCGCATAGTTGACGAATGCGTGTATGTCATAAAATGAATATTTCAAATAATTATCAAAAAATTAAAACACATTATCAATCTAATTATAAAATCATGTTAGATGACTATGGGTATTGACCATGGGTGCAAGGTTTCACTTCAATTTTGTTTTAGTAGATATTTTCTAGCATCCACCGCTCTGAAATTTTTCATCGCGTTGCCTATAAATTATACCTGATATTGTAGGTTTTGAAACAAACTTTTTCTATAAGTAGAGCAATTCACCATGGGTGCACGGATTCACCGCCATTCATTCAAAATCTTTTTTTTTTTTGCATGCTAAAGGTAAAGAATAAAGACTTTTATAGATTCGAATGAAAAATTTTGTTAAATACATGGTTTTTCCCTATGGGTGCACAGATTCACTGCGTTTTAATCGAATATTGGACTATTTGCAAATTCTTAAAAAGCATTTTTATAAATCTTAACTAAACCCAAGTCGAAACCATGTCTTTCATGTTGAGACATAATGATTCAAATAACGATTTTTATTTTGAGTTCCGTTTTTTCATTCCTGGAAAAAAAATATTTTAATTATATCTCAAAAAAATAAATTTATCTATTTATTATTTAAAAACAGGTTTTTGCAATTATCTGATAAAATCTGATCAATATCCAAGAAATTGGAAAACGGTTACCATAGATCGAGTGAATTTTAGGAATTATATGCATCAAGTTATGTCGTGCGACGGAAAACAGAGAAAATACAAATAATGAATCAACATTGTCAAATGTACACGTTGATTTGTTTTTCCTTTAAAGTTTTTTTAATTGATCAATATTGCATTTCAAATACCTATCATATTTAACTAAAAAATATTTTGTGTTATGAAGGAAGTTGAAAACTATTATACTATCTATATAATTTTCAACGGCGAATTTACAGCCAATCCGTGCACCCATGTTGAAATATCTTAGCGCCGATGTGGTCAATCAGATAGATTGGCGCGAGTCTGGTCTAGGTATGCCAGGCGTACTGGGTTTGATTCTCGGTATCGGTAAGAGAACACTTGGGTTCAAACCCCATAAGTTGCCGACAGGTAAGATTTGTTTCCTCTTATAAAAAAAATGTTCAATCAGTTGCCAGCTGGCCAGGTATATATACGGGTGCCGGAATACCCGTAAGTGAACTTCCATTGGAAATTTGTCGAACCTAATAATCTAAGATAGCATGTGAATACATACTTGGGCAGAAACTGCGGTGAATCCGTGCACCCATGGTTGATAACCAACATATAAAAAATATTCCGTGCACCTATGTTGAAATATCATTTAAATTATTCAGTTTCTTAGCTGGTGTCTTCTAATTTGAATAAATGAGTACACAGTTCGTAATTATGTTACTTATTCTTGTTTAGTATAAAACATATTTATCACCTAAAATTACTCGATTTCTCAAATGGACATGTATTAAATCTAACATAACTTTAACAAATCTTGATGAAATTTCTCCAAATTTTGACAGAAATTTTGATTATAGTTGAGCAACAAAACGGACTAAAAAAATTGGGAGTAAAGTGCTTGAAGCGCCATACAGCGGTCAATCCGAGAACTTTTTCTACAAATTTTCATGACTTCGCATCGAAAATCAATAATTTCATAACGAATGACACACTCCTGCCCACCATAAATCAACTAGCACTCATTGTCTTGAATGTAGATTGCAAATGAAACCAAAAGCAAGCGAAAAAAATTTATCTTGTTTGAGTTATAGGGTTGTGAATTTTACCAGTCATTTTGACTGGTCACGGTCCGAGTGTCCATGGCGAAATTTTTCTCGCTGATTAAAAGAGCTAGTGAAATAAAAAATACACAGTTTTATAAAGATTCAAAATTTATGAAAAGTCGTATTTTTTGCGAATTTTTAGAGCGTAGTGTTTTAAAGATATTCAACAAACAAAGTGTCCAACCAGTCATTTGACTGGTGCGGTCTTTCTAGTGTTAAAGAAGTCTAAATTTCTTGCTTCGATTTCCATCAATCTAGATTTGATTATTTTCAAATCATTACTAACATCTTAATTATTTTTTTTGTTTCTCAAAGATTTCGTTTAGACAATTGTAGTAGAACTGTTTTTCACGATTTATTTGTTGATTTCTTGTGAAACTCTTATTTTTGAAAAATCTTTTCGTATTGCTTTTCATATCATTATTCCACCAGAAACTAAAATTAACAAAAGAATTTTTATGTTTTAAATTTTCAAATAATGTAACATATTGATTAAAAATGTTATCCTGTTTTAAATAGTATGAATTCAGCTTCCAATAACTACGCCCCGTCATGATGAACGAGGATAGATAAGATGAATTTATTTTGAAGACAACCGCACAATGATCAGAAAAAGAAAGTGGAATGGTTGAGATGGATGAGATGTTTTGCGTAATTTTATCTGATGCGTAAATTCGATCTAGTCGCGATTTAGATAGACCTCTAATAAAGGTAAAATTTACTTTTGTTTTTAGGATTTTCTTTTCAACATCTTTCAAATTCAAGCTAACTACTAAATTTTCCAGTCCTTTACAATTGTTTTTTGCTGTACCAGTCTTATCATCTGGATGTAGAATGGAATTAAAATCACCAATCAAAATATTTTCAAAACTATTTTTGATGTGAATGATGATCTCTTCAGAAAATAGTAGATCTCGTTCTTTTCTATAATTACTTCCAGAGTGAGCATAAACATTTATAAAATTGAGATTATCAATCGTTATCGAAACTAAACGTCCAGATTTGTTTAGTAACTCATCTGAGAAAGTTATGTTATTTCTTAATAAAATTCCAGTTCCTTTAAGATCTTCACTTATATTTACAATTGCATTGTGGGAGGGTACGAAAGAAAAATTTTCAAATGCCAGTTCCTGCATTAAAACAATATCTAAATCATTGTTCCAAATAAAGTCACGGAAAAGTAACTTTTGAATATCAGAATTTATAGAATTGAGATTAACAGTGGCTATTCTACGAACAAATGACATCAACACATTTTTTGATTCAGAAAAGAGGCTATTTTCTAAATCGACCGAAAATTAACAAACAACAACAACAACAAGCATTTTTCGAACATAGAGCTTTCAACTGTCATTTTTGAATATGAGCACGTGGTGCAAGCAGAAAACAAAATCATTTAGTCTTACCCGATCGTGACCGTGTTCGTGCATCTCTAGTAGTATTGGTGAATACCTTCTTCGATCTGGACCGGCCTCTCGGAGACTGATCTGAGCTGGTGCTGCCTTCGGGTGATGATAGCTTTCCACGTTTTTTTGTGACCAACACGAAATTGGTCGCATCCATCTCGTCATTCGCTTCGTCGTTGTTCGTTGGTGTCGATTCTCCTGGGGCCGTCACTTCTTCCGTCTCGTCATCACGTGACAGGTTGGGATTCGGTTTGCTTTTCGAAGTCATTCCATCGGTTCCTTTTGTCAGCGAAGTCATCGTCAATGCCAATGTCGATTCCTCAGGTCGGTTATTTGCTCTGGCCGCCGCCACGATGTTTCGGTAAGTCGGAATGCTTGGTTCAACAGTTGTGTTGGTGTCAGACGAACTTGAAGATGTACTAATGTTTGATTGCTGTCGCGCTGCTGCTAGTTTCAGACAATCAGCTTTGACATGCCCTTCCTGTCTACAGGAGAAGCACTTATTTTTAAGGCCGTCGTAGTACAATCGGACTTTGAAGTGACCAATGTGCAAGTTGGCAGGGATTTCTTTGACTATTTCAATGAGTACTCCACGAATACCACTGTATACAGAATAGCCGTATTCCATCGGATAGCGTTCTCGAACCTGTTGCCGGATGACTCCGAATTTACTCAATGCTGCTGCAATCTCCCTGTCCTCGGTTTCAGGTGGCAGATTGAATATCCGCACGTAGCGAAAAACTCGGCTTGCCACCTCTAGTGTTACCTTTGAGCTTTGACCATCGTTGTGCTTGAATAAATATTCCTCCTCCATATTGGAACTAAACTGGTTAAAGCCAAGTTCATCCATGAACTTTACGTAGAAACAACGGTCAAACTCATCTCTGTAGATCGAGTGCACGCACGTTGCAGGGAGCTTCAAAACGTTCATACTGAAACGTAGCACATCCAGGTGGGCTGGGACTTTGGTAATATTTCCAAAAACAATTTTCACTGTATTTTTCCGGGTATTTTCCATGATCACTACACAAGTAGATGTCTCCGTTTATTAGAAAAAAAAAAGAATATTAGAAAACCACCACGTGGTGGCTCTAAGAGATCGAACAAATACGGCGCGTTACTCTGATGCGTCTGCTCGTGTCCGAATCTAAACGAAGACTGACTCTCTAAAATTGGTTTTTATAAATAAGTGTATCGAAACAAGTTCGTCCATTACTTTATTGCTCATCACTTTAATAATGATAAGAAAAAAAAAAGATGCATCATTACGAATTTTATGCTCAGATGAAATATTCTTCAAGAACCAAATTAAGCCTTAATTTCAATTTGTGGTTCTTGTTCTTAGAAAAGCTCAACTCCTCATTCAAAAGGGTTTTCATGAATTACACAAAGCCACAAAAATCAAATTTTTCTGATGTACTGAGATTTAACGAGGTAATTTTGAAAATGTTGGAAATAATTGAAAATTATTTAAGAAAATTTGACTATTTTTTGACATAACTTTGAGAAAATTATAACATATTGAAATAAAGGTTTTTATAAATTATCCGAAGACCGAAGATGATTTTCACTTCAAGAAATTTAACAAAAGATTTATATTTATTTCCTGAAATACTCTTTTCTGTTTACAAAACCTGTCCTAATATTTGTTTAAAAATTATGTTTTTGTATAAAAAATTTTGATTCTGTGATTGTTTACTCAGAAGATCCTAAATTCTTCCACAATAAATGTTTAAATTTTATAAAATTTCACTCCCAAGCCAAATTCGTTTCCATTCGCATGATTACTTTCCTTGTCATTGAAAATTAAATTATGATAGTCCCCCTGTTTAATAATTAAGAAAACGTACCCTAACTATTCTAAGCAAAATTTGCTCGATCATATCTCGAGTTATTAAAAAAAAGTATGGGTGCACCCATACCCCACTGGAAAGAGAGGAGGGCTCAAATACTTTTATTTCCATATATTTTTTTATGACAAATTTGACCCCATTTGCTTAAAATGTTATCGAGTTAGGCATAAAATGTATGAGGGCCCCCTTCTTCTCATTTCCGCACTGGAGGGTTCCCGAATAAGCATAGAAACTTTTTTTCATCCCAAAAAAATCCTCCCCTACTTATGTTGGTTTTTTATTCGTATGACTAATTCTTAAGATAAACATCAAAAATATATGAGGCCCCCGTCTCCTTTTTATATCTCACTCAATGGGAAATGGGAAGGGTCCCAAATAACTATAGAAACATCACTCGTATAAAAAAATCACATACTAAATTCGGTGCCTTTCGGCATCTTAAAAAAATGTGGTAGCTCCCTCTTCTTTTGGTATTTACTGTGATCAGGGGGGTCTCAACTACTATAGAGCCTTTTTCTGTATCCAAATATCCTTCCATATCAATTTTAGATCTATTTCCCCCTCCCTTTTTCTCCCCTTTCTATTTCCCCCTTCGTATTTTCCTTCTAAAAAAATAAGGGGTACCAAACATTCCTAGAAATATTTATTAAAGTCAAATCCCTTTTCATGCCGAATTTGGTACCATTTACATGAATGGCTCTAAAGTTATGCAAACATTGCTTTTTTGCTTTTTTGCCCCTTCCAATAATAGGGAGAGGTCTTAACTGGTATTGGAACCTTCCCTATCCTCAAAGCCATCCATCTGCCAAGTTTGAAGAAAATCTCTTCAGTAGTTTCCGAGTCTATTGGAAACGACAGACAGCCAGACAGAAATTAATTTTTATGTGTATGTATATAGATCAGAAAATAAAATCCGAAAAAATTCTCAAATATAGTTTGAAATAAGAAAAATCGTTTATCATTACCTCAAAATTGACCATTTTGTCCCTTATATCTCTTTGGCTCTGAGGGCCTCTAATCGATCTGCAGATTTCAATAAATTTGGCTGGTGAAATTAAACGTGTGTTTTTTTTCGATAATGTCAGAATAATATGATATTAAATTTTTTTTTCAAATTAAGAGTGGACATTTTTTCAACCATTTATTATCATCATTAGCATCAATATATTATTCCTGAATTGTATCAAGTATTATAATTAAATTCAAAATCACTTTTTTTTTTCTCTTTTCTGTAGATTCTAAGATCGGCTATCAATGATTAATTTCATTCAAAACTCTTTCATTTTTGACTTATAAACTGCATCATATCACCAAAACAAGAGGTGATAGACAAAATCTAAAAAAAAAACGAGTTCCGGATGCCTAAATCTTTCAAATCCATCAATAAATCATAGGCTCCAAAATGCTGAATCTTGAATTATCATTTAAAATTCTTTAAATATATTTTACTATTGTAACACGTTTCCATTGAAAAAATTTCTATCTAGAATGTTAAAATCTAATCTTTTTCATCTTCATATTATATTTTAGTCATGTAATTTATTTTTAACTTTTTTAGATTCTGAAAATTATAGGAAGATAGAAAGCTTGAAGAAATGAATTGATATAAAAAATGAGCGAGAGAGGATTTGATCAGAAGCATTTTCATCATTAATTTGTAGCTCATGGAACCAATTTTAATTTTCATAATCTTGAAATTTTCTTACTTACATAACTTTTACCGATAAGGAAAAATGAATCAACTTTTTATTTATTTTCATATAAATTAACTAAATACTATTTTCAAATTAATTTATCGAGTCAATCTTATCAATTTGATTTGAAATATCTAAAAAAAATATCGTTGTGAACTCAGAATTGTGGTATTCCTAAAACATAATCTTCTTGTATATATTAATTTGTAACAAGAAAAACAGAGCATCAAATTTTAAACTATTAATCACTTATACACATTTATACCCGTTTCGCTTATTTTCTCTGTTGTGGTATGAGCCTACTTGGTTGAATGATTCAACTGAATCAAAGCAATCGAAAGATTCCTTTTAATTCAACCACGGTAAATGAAAAGTTCATATACCAGTATTTCGATAGCAACTTACTACCTTCTTCAGTGAACGTTTTCGATTGATGAATGTGTATCGTTACGATACACGATACACATTCATCAATCGAAAACGTTCACTGAAGAAGGTAGTAAGTTGCTATCGAAATACTGGTATATGAACTTTTCATTTACCGTGGTTAAAAGGAATCTTTCGATTGCTTTGATTCAGTCGCTTATTTTATTTATTTTAACTCATCTCATTATACTATCGATTTTACTATGAAAAGCTCAAAAATGATTCGAAGAAGCAACTTTAACTCGTTTTTAAGCGGATTTGTGCCTACGTTTCCTTTAATACGTAGTGTTTTAATTGTTAAGCAACTTCAAAGCTTCACTTTAATGTGCGATGTTTACTTAAATAGTGTTTGCTTCAATAATATTGAAATCCAAATCATTCCAGGAATCACCCATTTCCCAACCTGCACTGTTAAGTGATGATGAATTAAACATGATGTCAATTGAATATATAAAGTTATTATTGTAAATTTCAGTAGAAAACGAACTTTTTTAGACTTTTATGTTTAAAACTGAAAGAATACGAATTTTAAAAAGAATGTTGAAAACGCAGGTTTCTGTGGTGGAATTGAGTTATCTTTATTCATGTTTCGTCTGTGAGGTCAGTACAATACAAGTATATTAATTAGCGATAGCTAATTATCACTTTCCACTTCTTATATTCCCTAACCGGGAAAGTACTCATTTCTCAATGAGTACTTTGATATTCTTACCCAGAATATCTGGCAACACTGTTGTGTTACCACAAACCTAAGTTGAGTTGTTTGGTTTCTCAGTGTGATGATGTAAACATTTGTACCGTGTTTACCATCATCAGCTGTCATAATCAATTATCTACGCTATTGTTTCAATTGCGAATTGACTCAAAGCATGCGGAACCATAACAAACTGTTTTGGTTTCGCCGACGGAGCGGCAGATTTCCTCTGCCGAAACCGTAAGTATCAACACCTCCCCCCAATTCGCAGATTGAGAATGCTGAACAGCTTCGCGTGCCTCGCCCTTGGTAATGCCTTCGTGAACGCATCAGCTGGCTGATCCTCAGTAGAGATGTGTCGCAAAGATAGCTGACCGCTTCTTACGATCTCTCTGATGAATGCATACTTCACATCCAGATGCTTAATCCGCTAATGAGTCCGAGCCTCTTCCAGATACTGGATGACAGGGATGTTGTCCTCCATTAACGTGAAAGGAGTGCTAACCACACACAATTCACCAAGGAAGTTTGTTAACCACAAACCTTCCTTGACTGCATGGCAAAGGGCTCCTATCTCAGCTTCGGTCGATGACAGACTGACCGTCTGCTGACGTTTCGTTGACCATGAAATAAGATTTACGAAGATCATGAAACGTAGCCTGATACAGATCTTCGATCATCGGAGACGTTGGCAAAATCTGCATCAGCATATCCGTTGAGTGGTTCCAATTTCGCGTTTCTGCGGAATACCAACGCCGTAACGGTCGTACCCCGAAGGTACCGCAGAATACGCTTCAGGCCTTTCCAGTGTCTATCCGCCGGGCTGGCCTGATATTTACTTAGTGCGCTAACCGCTGCACAAATATCTGATCTCGATGATATCGCCAGATACTGCAAACAACCGATCAACTCTTTGAGCGGCTGTTCGGTGATAACCTCACCATCGTTTAGCTGCGTCCATCGACAATTCGTACCAGAAACAGAATGGGTTTCCTGTAACCTGGGATAAGCTAACTGCTTCCCAAATCTCGCTCGCATCCGGGGCTGCGTATAGTTGCTTAGTGCGCTAACCGCAGCACTGATGTTCGGCCTCGAAAACAGCAAACAACCGATCAAATCGTTGAACGGCTGCTCAGTGATAACCTCACTTCGTTCATCCCGAATCTCGTTCCTTTCATGGCTGCGATGGTCTTCCGGAAAAAGCTGTCCCTTTGGCCCTTGAGCTTGCTGACGATTCGAAGTTTCTCTTCCTCATCATTCCTCCTCATCAGATTGACGGAATCTTGATCATCATCGGCATCTTCATCGTTGCTACCGTTGAAGTCGCTCTCGTTTCGCACTCTACGCTGACGGGCACCAGAATCGCGAATCTTGCATTGAATCTGGTGGCTGATAACCTCAGCGTGCGATCGTACAACATATCTTGAGTGTTGTGTTCTGGTAACCCCAGAAAAGCATCCTCTTGTGGCTAACAAAGCCCTCTCTCGGTGGCTCCGAGAATAAGCCAGACTTCGATCGGCAGCACTCGTCCTAAATGCCGCAAAAAACAAGAAGTGGTTGAAATCGCTGGCAACTAACCGTCGCCTGAACCACGTCCTCCGCAGTACCCGGAACATCTTCCAAATATCGAAGACAAGCTCGCGCATGTTAACCACAGCGCAGCTTAAAAGCATGAGAACGATCTTCTCGAAATGCAACTTCATAGACTTTCGTCCCGCTGCTTCAATGCTTCGAGCGCTCCAAAAAGCCGGAGAGCAACGTTCAGCAGCATGAGCCCGATGTAGCAGTATCGATTTTGCGGAAACTTATTTTACCGAAACACCCCTAGCACTCATAAAATTGTATCGATAAAGTATCGATTTTTCTGTTCTGTTTTGCTTGAACACCCCAAGCACGCTCTCAGCTATTTTTAGATTGCGACTACTCAGAGAGTTTGCACTTCGCAACACCAGTCGCTCAGTGACGTCATATAAATCTTTTAGGGAAACTTAAATCCGCTCTTCTGGCGAGTCACTCAATGACGTAAACCCCACCGCCCAAGGGAATTCCAGGTATGACGTCACCAAGGAACGGGCATTTAAATGAGATATTTTTTTTCTGCAACTGGGGTGTGATCGCTTAGCGCATGTTTGGATGAAGCCTGTAATCACCAGCTGATTGGTGCTTGCCCGGTCATTAACCCCATCACGGGGATAGTATGATTGTATTGGTGTACCGAGGTTTTCGATATCGCTCCACCCGAACTCTTACACCCGAGAACGAACCCTCGGATGTATGAAAGGGAAAGGTTTGGGTAAGAAGACATTTTCTTCGGGAAATTTCGGAATTATTAGTTCGCTAGTAATTACGCAATTCCGGTCCCGAAGATCAATAGCTCATTTGATCTGACGGCTAATGCGATCCCTTGACCACTTTTCCTTAGACTGTGAAGTAGGCAGGATCGGTTAAATTTGTATTTCGCGCGTAATATAGTACAAAAAGGTACTAAAAAAATTGAAGAAACCACGTTTTCAACAATTTAACTAAAGTTGCTATTTTCCCTCAGATCCCTCCGAGTGCAGTTAGTTGATTTAGTGCAATTCAGATATTGAAAACGGGTAATTGGTTTGTCGATATTGTGCATATTGGGCCTTTTTTCTAAATCGAATTCCGAAAATAGATTGCTGGAGGAACCGATCTACCTACACCCCGAACACGACGGTTCAAGGAAAGGATCACGCTGAGCGTACGCCATCATCAAACCACCCAACAACTCGTGGTACGTTTCGACCGACGAGCACACCGTAGATCGGCGAAACGGCATACGCGCGACGGCCACCCAGGAGTAATTGTTCCACCCCATTGGAGAACCCAGGGCAACTTTTCCGGAAAACCATCCAACTTCCGGAAAATAACAGGTTTGAGCAGCCAACCGAGTGAGTACTCAGCAAAAACTGAACCCCTTCGTCATGTATTCCTCTCCCATATAGATTCGTCTGCAACCTCTTAATCACAAGCCTGCCACCACAGCTCAGTTGGTTCGGTCAGTGCTTAAGCACTCGTTACCCCAGTAACCTCGAGGTCACGAGTTCGAATCCAGATTTTTGAGAACTTTTATTTTTAAATGCTCAGCGATTAAGAGCAGCCTGGTTGAGGCGTGCGCGCGCACATGATGATGAATAAAATTTGATTAATCACCAACAACCAACCAACCCAACCACCAAACAAACCAAACCCCAATTTGCACACACGATGATCAGAATTTCCTAGGAAAAATTTTATGACTTTGGCCAAGTAAACGTTTAAAACTGCACTCCTAAACAAATTCTGAGGGAAAACAAATAGCCAGGCAGCGCTTGCGAGCGCTGAGCGTTAGAGGGGAAAACCCGAACGAAAATGTAAGGTAGCATAGTAGGAAAAATCCTGTACACAAAAATGTAAACCCCCACTAACAACCAAAACCACCATCAATTTTTATGACTAATAGAGCTCGTTTTTGAAAGACATTTTTATGTAGTTTTGCTTTGGTGACTTTTGTTGGAGAGTTGAAGACATCGTTTTTTCCGGTTCCGTAGTTTTTTTTACTGGAAGTCTAGGTTGACTTCCGTTGTTGTTTTTTGCCCCTTTCCTGCCTTCTACGCTATCTTAGCAAACTTGTACGGGGAAAGTGGGTCGGTTGAAGAAATTCTTAGGAACTTGTTTCTTATTTAGTTAGTATTTTCGGGACCAACATAGGATTTGTCTTCTCATCTTGGTTTTCTCCGGTAATTATTTGGGGATATTTGATTGAGGGTCAACGGATTGAGGAACGGTAGGGTGATCGGTAATCAAGGGCCAGACAGAATACACCCACCCTATTGATGGGTCTCTTAGCCGGGCACGCACCAAACAGGGGGATGATCTCTTCGGAGTGGCGCATTTAAATCATCCGCTAAGCACCTCGATTACACCCACGCCCGACTGCCTCCCGTTGCAGTGGCGCCCAACTTTCAGAGTGGCTCGAACATTTCTCCCATAGATTAATTTTCTTTCTTCATTTTGTAGTTTAAAAATACAGTTGCAATCTCATTTATCACATTATTTTATTTTCGTTCTTTGAGTTCACAAATACAGAATTTTTGTATTTATTCACGGTAGTTGGTGCTAGATCATAGTTTTTTTTTGTTTTTACCTACATTTTTTTCCCCTTTACATATATTTTTTTCTTCTTTTCATTTTTTTTTTGCAATTTCACTTACTGCTTTATCGTTATATTTGAAGATTATTTTGTAAACTTTTGTTAAAATGGATCGTTTCCCATGCGCTGAACATTTGAACCTAGAAGAGGTCGATTATGAACTTGCGATTAGAGATCGTTTAGGAGATGTTACGCGTAAGCTGGAGTTACCCAGCAAACAACGGATCTTGCGAACGATTTTCCGTGAAGATTTGTCACAGAGACGGAACTATCAAGCCAATGATTCAGTTTCGGATTATTTTGTCACATTGGAGAACAATTATCAAGCATCGAAAGATCGATTCAACGGAAGAAGATGGATGCCAAAAGTGAATCACGCTTGTTACACTATTGGTATCGCTCAAAGCGTCTTCAGGCATCTTCCGAGGATCAAAAGAAAATGCGTAGGGACTTGGTTCGTAGAATTGAAAGCGTTGTGAGTGCGAACAGAGTTGTACTCCCAGCAACACCGGTTAAAGAGCAGATTCGAGATCTGCTTGCACAAAACGCAGGGCCTTCAGGGAACACTAGTATGACCCAAATCCCAACAGGTAGTCATCGAAACAGTCTTGGAGCAATCCAAAAAGAAAGCAGGCCTTCAAGTGACAACAAACCAAGCGACGCAGTCACTGAGAGGTTGGGTCAAATGGAGGATATGATGAAGGCGATGTTGGCGTTAATGGCCGATCAAGAGGGTGGCATGCATGGGGTAAATTCTGTCGGTGTCTCTACTCCTACGAAAATAAAACATCGACAGCGAAATGGCGATCGCTTCGACCGTAGGCGAGCACACCATAGCGACAGCGAGGACGAGAGCGAAGAAGAGCGGTCGATGTTGGGTAGCGACGCGGACAGCAGGATCAGCGATTTTGGTAGGAGGGGTAGACACACTGGTTCCGAACCGGAAACGCACAGAAGTGGTAGGCGACGAACCCAAGTTAGGGAAAGGGGAGACCATTTGTACAGGGTAGAGAAATGGAAAATTAAGTTTTCGGGGGATCCTCGTTCATTAAGTGTGGAGGATTTTCTCTACAAAGCGAACAAGTTAGCAGAGAGGGAAGGGATTCCAAAAGAAAGATTGCTGGGAGATATCCATCTTTTATTGGAAGATTCGGCATCCGATTGGTTCTTCACTTATGTCGATAATTTCGATACGTGGGAACAATTTGAGAAACAGATCAAATGTCGGTTCGGGAATCCGAACAAGGATCAGGGTATTCGTCAGAAGATCAAGGATAGGAAACAACAGCGAGGGGAGTCTTTTGCGTCATTCGTAACGGAAATTGAAAAACTCAATCGAATGCTCACGAGACCGATGTCAAGAAGAGCAAAGTTTGAGGCGATTTGGGATAATATGAGGCACCATTATCAATCGAAGGTTTCAGTTGTAGATATCAATTCCTTAGAAGAATTGATAAGGATAAATCGTAAAATTGACGCTACGGATCTTTCTCTACAAAATTCGTGGGAACCACAATCGAAGCGAGCGATTAATAATGTGGAAGTCGATGAGGATTCCGAGAAAGAGTTTTCTGAGGAAGGGGAGTATACGGGGGTGAATGCACTGAACAGTCGGCCCTTCAGGCAAAATACAAACCAAGCTCAACCTCAGATAAACTTTTCGAATAATCAGAGAACTCCAACATCATCCGATAAGGTCCAGGATCAATCAAAAACTAATCAGCAAACGAACCAACTACAGCAACCGCGACAACAACAGTTTTCAAACAACAATTTGCCCTCAGCATCAGCCTGTTGGAATTGTCACCAAGAAGGTCATGGGTGGAGGGATTGCTCCAAACCGAGGGCAATTTTTTGCTACGGTTGTGGAAACCTTGGTCGGACTATCCGTTCTTGTGAGCGATGTTCACGAACCGGATACGGCTCAAGTAATAGATTTCAGCAGGGAAACTAAAGAAGGGGTGTCGAAGTGGGAATGTTAGCACTCCTAAAGATAAAATCGTTCCCAAAACACAAGAATTTGACCCACTTTTTAAAATTCACCACATTCGCATAAACCCTAGCAAATGTCCTCACATTCGAGTTCAAGTTTTTGACACGGAAATCGATGCTTTGCTGGACTCAGGCGCTGCCATCAGCGTAACCAATTCTTCGGAAATGGCAGAGAAATATGGCCTGAAAATTCTTCCCGCAGCCGTTCGAGTCAGCACAGCAGATGGAACCGAGTATCGATGCTTGGGGTACCTCAACTTACCATTCTGTTACAAGGAAGTTACGAAAATTATACCGACACTTATTGTACCACAAATTTCCAGGAAACTCATTCTAGGAGCGGATTTCTGGGAAAGTTTTGGAATTCGTCCAATGATTGATATTGGAAACGGGCCGGAGTCGATTGAAACCTTAAATGCGGTGACAGACGCTCTGATCTGTTTCAATATTGAACCATCGGGCGAACTTCCAAAACTCACCCAGAATGAGCCAGATAAAACATTAGACGTGCCGACGTTTGATCCGCCAGAAGAACCTGTGCCAGAGAACATCGAGACGGAGCACGATCTTTTAGATCACGAGAAATGGGAGCTGATTGAAGCGGTAAAAGACTTCGAGTTTACGGCCCCGGGCAAACTCGGACGAACCCACCACATCGAGCATGAAATCATACTCAAGGACGACGCAAAGCCAAGGAATCAGCCCATCTACAAGTGTTCTCCTTACATCCAACGAGAAATAGATGCAGAGATTGAGCGGTTCAAGGAGTTGGGGGCAATTGAGGAATGTTACAGCGAGTGGACCAACCCTTTGGTTCCGGTCCGTAAATCGAACGGAAAAATCCGAGTATGCTTGGACTCAAGGAGAATCAACTCGATGACCATCAAGGACTCCTACCCGATGCAAAATATGCAGGATATTTTTCATCGTTTAGAATCAGCAAAATTTTTCTCGATAATCGACCTTAAGGATGCGTATTTTCAGATACCCCTCAAGGAAGAAAGTCGCAACTACACAGCCTTCCGGACGTCTAAAGGGTTGTTTCGTTTCAAGGTGTGTCCTTTCGGGGTCACAAATGCACCATTCACCATGTGTCGCCTGATGGGCAAGGCGTTAGGGTTCGACCTACAACCTCAGGTGTTCGTCTATTTAGACGACATAGTGATTGCTACCAAAACTCTAACCGACCATCTAAGATTATTGCGAGAAGTGGCAAAGCGACTGAAAAACGCTGGTCTAACCATTTCTCTAGAAAAATCACGTTTTTGTAGGAAGCAGGTCATGTACCTGGGGTACTTACTCACGGAACATGGGGTTCAAATCGACCAGTCAAGAATTCAACCGATTTTAAATTACGCCAGACCGAAATCCGTGAAAGACGTTCGTCGCTTAATGGGACTCGCTGGGTTTTACCAAAGGTTTATCCCAAATTACAGCAAGATAACAGCCAATATCACCGACCTTTTGAAGAAGGAGAAGAAATTTTCTTGGAGCCCAGAGGCAGAACTATCTTTTCAAGAATTGAAAACAGTTTTGACTTCCGCACCAGTACTTGCGAATCCCGATTTCGAGAAGCAATTTACGATCGAGTCGGATGCTTCGGATAACGCGGTTGGAGCTGCGTTAGTTCAGGTTCAGGAAGGCGAGACACGAGTGATTGGATATTTCAGCAAGAAACTAAGCGCAACTCAGCGCAAATATTCTGCTGTAGAGAAGGAGTGTTTGGGTGTCCTCCTTGCGATCGACAATTTTAAACACTATGTAGAAGGCACACGTTTCAGAGTAGTCACTGACGCACGGAGCCTTCTCTGGTTGTTTAAAATTGGCGCGGAATCGGGGAATTCAAAACTCCTTCGATGGGCTCTTCGGATTCAGTCTTTCGACATCGAGCTTGAATATCGCAAGGGCAAAAATAATATTACCGCCGACTGTTTGTCGCGATCGATTGAAGCACTATCCCTAGAGTCAGATGTTGAGTACCAGGAACTTGTCAAAGACGTTACATTCAATCCAGAAAAATATCACGATTTTCGCGTTATCAACGGGGAGGTATGGAAGTACGTGAAGTCGTCAAATCACCAGACGGATCCGCGATTCACTTGGAAACGTTATCCACCATCTTCGGAAAGGAAAGTTCTAATCCAGCAGGAGCACGAAAAGGGACATTTCGGCTACGAAAAGACACTGGCTGCGCTAAAAGAACGTTATTACTGGCCTAAAATGAACGCAGAAGTCCGAAAGTTCTGTAGGCAGTGCTTAGCATGTCAAACTAGCAAAGCAGTGAACATCAACACCACTCCACCCATGGGTTCGCAGAAGCCAGTCGAATATCCTTGGCAGTTTGTAACGCTGGATTTCGTTGGTCCACTTCCGGCGTCCGGCAAGAATCGAGCAACTTGCCTACTAGTTGCGACCGATGTTTTCTCTAAATTCGTTTTAGTGCAACCGTTCCGAGAAGCCAAAGCTGGTCCGCTATCGGAATTCGTAGAAAATATGATTTTTCGCTTATTTGGGGTACCGGAAATCATTTTAACGGATAACGGAACACAGTTCACTTCCAAAACGTTCACCGATTTGTTGAAGGAATACCACGTAAACCACTGGTTAACACCCGCTTACCACCCACAGGTGAACAACACAGAGCGGGTTAATCGCGTGATAACCACAGCGATTAGAGCGACTCTAAAAAAAGAGCACAAACACTGGGCGGATGACATCCAGGCAATTGCCAATGCCATCCGGACCGCAGTGCATAATTCTACAAAATACAGTCCGTATTTCGTAGTATTTGGTCGAAATCAAATATCAGATGGGAGGGAATACGCCCAAATACGAGACAAGATCCAAGGGGAAGAACGCACTGAGGAAAGTGTGTCGAAAGATCGTCAGAAGCTGTTCGAGGAGGTTCGCGAAAACTTAACTGCTGCCTACAAACGCCATGAAAAAACGTACAACTTGCGGTCAAATGAAAACTGCCCTAGATTCATTGCGGGCGAAAAAGTCCTGAAAAAGACCTTCGAACTGTCCGATAAAGCCAAGGGTTTTTGCAAGAAGCTTGCACCAAAATTTGAACCATGTGTGGTTAGAAAAGTGTTGGGTTCCCATACTTACGAGCTCGAAGACTGCCAAGGGAAACGCCTCGGTGTTTACTTTGCAAACCAAATGAAAAAATTGCACACTGACTCTTAAATTTCATTTCTCCCAGCTATGTAGTTTTTTTTTAGAAAAAAAAGGACCAAGAATCTTTAGATCATTAAACCGCCGTAGGGTTATCTACACAGTAACAAGCCACTTGGGTCCACCAGATAGTCTTCGTTGATTCCGATGCAAGTAGAATTCTTGTAACTATAGAAGTGGTTTAAGTGATGACCTGACAGACACAGTACTGCGGCAAGCATTGAAGTAGAATCACCTCTCCCAAGATCGACGATTCCAGGGTGAAAGAGCTCCTCTGCTTGCATGAAAAATCACGCCGCGAAATCCGACGAATTTGGAGAAATAGGGATATGCAAGTCTGAGGGAGAGCTTTTCAAGATTTGGCGACTTGGCAGTAGAGAACTTTTGTGATCTTCAGCTAAATTGATTCATTTTGAAAAGTGATCTTCCATTTATTAAGAGCGAGCTTAACCATGGACATATTTCACGTAGAAGAGAAGAAAGGATGAGAAGCTATTTGGCACCCGACCCAAGAAACTTGTTCAACTGTTGTAGACCTTAGAGAAATCAAATTTGTCTCAGGCCACATTAGCTAACAGAACAAAATCAACGTTAGGAAGCTTACGCTAGGAAGCAACCATTCAGATGACCGGTTGGATATCGTTGATTCCGACAAAGTAGGTACGTCTCGAAATTGAATGGGATTAAACTATGACCTGGGAAAAGTAGTGGAACTATCCACGACGGTGAAAAGCGAGCGACAATCCCAGGAGAAATTGAGAAATTGAATGAAGCGAGGATGAGATACTGAACGTGTCAGATGGTTGGGAGCGGACTAGCAAAAGCTTTACATCCGTAGAAAAGCGAATTCAGCTTCAGACAAATTTTTGAGCCTTTCTTAGAGGCATGTAAATACTTTTTGTAAATATTTTTCGTTAGTTAGTGGTTAGTTTTTTTTCATTTTGATTCCTACGATCAGGCCTGAACTTAATTTTAGGATTAGTAGTTTTTTAAGTACTAGGGTTAGGATTAGAATAAGAAAAACTCACGATTTTATGGGATACCCTTCCATAGTCGTTGTACATAGGTTTTTTCCGTCCTTTTTTTTCACCCGATATCAATTTTTAGCATTTCCTTGGTCTTGCTTGTCTGGGCCAGTGGAGAGCTAAAAGACTAGAAATTAGGATTAGTTTTGTACAGTTAAAGCATTTTTAATTTTTTTGTTAAATTAAATCATAATTACCTTCTATTTTTTTTCAATTTTTAGCTTTTTGAATTCGCGGGCAGGTTTCTTCAAAATTAAGTCCAACTATGATATTCCTTGTTGCTTATATTTTCCAGCGCATTAGTTTTTTTCCGATCCAGTCAGATGCAATGTTTTGGTTAGGTTTCCGCAGTCGTGACGTCATCGCTCGCCTCGGAATGTTTTCCGCTGAAAAGATAGAAAAAAAGTTCTTTTCACTTACAATGATTAGGAGGAACGAAGTAAATCGACTATCCTCGCAGTTTCCGGATGCCAACAAGATAATTATCCGCCGATTCAGCATTTTTTGGTCAACTTTTGAAGAACTAAAATCCACACGCGAACGATTAGATTATCGGTTTGTTTACTTTTGGACAAACCGCTCTCCCATCTCCGGTTTTGGTGACAAATGAGTGCCTGAGATTGACTATTGAACGAGAAAGAGATTACAGGATTAGGGATGCACATGTTATAATGTTATCGATATTTTATTTTGCAGGTGAACCAAATTTTGAAGAACGTTACTTAAATATGTTCGAGATAGTAATTCGAAATGGTTTTCAAGATGAACGCATGTTTATATTTTTTGTTTCTCGAATCAATATTTGAGGTTAAAATTTCCAACTGCGTTGATTTTTTTTTTTTTGCACTAGGCTGTTTCTAGTTGAGAAAATACAATTCGGTTTTTCTCGATATTTTTTTTTTGAGGGTTAGAGTTAATTTCTCAGCTAGGTTTTCAGTGTCAAAGATAGGATTTTTTTTGTTGTGATCATCAATCAACTATGGTTTCCGTTCATCAGTTAATTTTATGCATAATTACCAATTGTTATCAAACACCGTTTGCAAGCTTCGAATCACCATTTTTAGATTTTGTTCGAATGGAAAGTTATTCAACAATGGTTTATTAAGTAATCTTTTTGTGAGTCTCATTAGGTCAAGTACCTAATCAGTTTGCATTAAATGTGTTAGATCCGCTGGAGACCAGAGTTGAAATATACGTTGACGGTCAGTAACAGGAGTAATAATTCTTTTACTTCCTGCAAATTGAGAAGGAGCCAATTCATTGGTGATGATACTATATGACCCCGGAAACTAAAATATTTCATTGAAAACTATGTTACATTTGACCTTCGAAAATTTGATTGGAAAAATACTTTGTATTTTCCAATCAAATTTTCGAAAATTTAGTGAGGAATGGTGTAGCAGTATCGATTTTGCGGAAACTTATTTTACCGAAACACCCCTAGCACTCATAAAATTGTATCGATAAAGTATCGATTTTTCTGTTCTGTTTTGCTTGAACACCCCAAGCACGCTCTAAGCTATTTTTAGATTGCGACTACTCAGAGAGTTTGCACTTCGCAACACCAGTCGCTCAGTGACGTCATATAAATCTTTTAGGGAAACTTAAATCCGCTCTTCTGGCGAGTCACTCAATGACGTAAACCCCACCGCCCAAGGGAATTCCAGGTATGACGTCACCAAGGAACGGGCATTTAAATGAGATATTTTTTTTCTGCAACTGGGGTGTGATCGCTTAGCGCATGTTTGGATGAAGCCTGTAATCACCAGCTGATTGGTGCTTGCCCGGTCATTAACCCCATCACGGGGATAGTATGATTGTATTGGTGTACCGAGGTTTTCGATATCGCTCCACCCGAACTCTTACACCCGAGAACGAACCCTCGGATGTATGAAAGGGAAAGGTTTGGGTAAGAAGACATTTTCTTCGGGAAATTTCGGAATTATTAGTTCGCTAGTAATTACGCAATTCCGGTCCCGAAGATCAATAGCTCATTTGATCTGACGGCTAATGCGATCCCTTGACCACTTTTCCTTAGACTGTGAAGTAGGCAGGATCGGTTAAATTTGTATTTCGCGCGTAATATAGTACAAAAAGGTACTAAAAAAATTGAAGAAACCACGTTTTCAACAATTTAACTAAAGTTGCTATTTTCCCTCAGATCCCTCCGAGTGCAAATAAAAGTGCAGTTAGTTGATTTAGTGCAATTCAGATATTGAAAACGGGTAATTGGTTTGTCGATATTGTGCATATTGGGCCTTTTTTCTAAATCGAATTCCGAAAATAGATTGCTGGAGGAACCGATCTACCTACACCCCGAACACGACGGTTCAAGGAAAGGATCACGCTGAGCGTACGCCATCATCAAACCACCCAACAACTCGTGGTACGTTTCGACCGACGAGCACACCGTAGATCGGCGAAACGGCATACGCGCGACGGCCACCCAGGAGTAATTGTTCCACCCCATTGGAGAACCCAGGGCAACTTTTCCGGAAAACCATCCAACTTCCGGAAAATAACAGGTTTGAGCAGCCAACCGAGTGAGTACTCAGCAAAAACTGAACCCCTTCGTCATGTATTCCTCTCCCATATAGATTCGTCTGCAACCTCTTAATCACAAGCCTGCCACCACAGCTCAGTTGGTTCGGTCAGTGCTTAAGCACTCGTTACCCCAGTAACCTCGAGGTCACGAGTTCGAATCCAGATTTTTGAGAACTTTTATTTTTAAATGCTCAGCGATTAAGAGCAGCCTGGTTGAGGCGTGCGCGCGCACATGATGATGAATAAAATTTGATTAATCACCAACAACCAACCAACCCAACCACCAAACAAACCAAACCCCAATTTGCACACACGATGATCAGAATTTCCTAGGAAAAATTTTATGACTTTGGCCAAGTAAACGTTTAAAACTGCACTCCTAAACAAATTCTGAGGGAAAACAAATAGCCAGGCAGCGCTTGCGAGCGCTGAGCGTTAGAGGGGAAAACCCGAACGAAAATGTAAGGTAGCAAAGTAGGAAAAATCCTGTACACAAAAATGTAAACCCCCACTAACAACCAAAACCACCATCAATTTTTATGACTAATAGAGCTCGTTTTTGAAAGACATTTTTATGTAGTTTTGCTTTGGTGACTTTTGTTGGAGAGTTGAAGACATCGTTTTTTCCGGTTCCGTAGTTTTTTTTACTGGAAGTCTAGGTTGACTTCCGTTGTCGTTTTTTGCCCCTTTCCTGCCTTCTACGCTATCTTAGCAAACTTGTACGGGGAAAGTGGGTCGGTTGAAGAAATTCTTAGGAACTTGTTTCTTATTTAGTTAGTATTTTCGGGACCAACATCTTGGTCTTGGTCTTCTCATCTTGGTTTTCTCCGGTAATTATTTGGGGATATTTGATTGAGGGTCAACGGATTGAGGAACGGTAGGGTGATCGGTAATCAAGGGCCAGACAGAATACACCCACCCTATTGATGGGTCTCTTAGCCGGGCACGCACCAAACAGGGGGATGATCTCTTCGGAGTGGCGCATTTAAATCATCCGCTAAGCACCTCGATTACACCCACGCCCGACTGCCTCCCGTTGCAGGAATACGCTTCAGGCCTTTCCAGTGTCTATCCGCCGGGCTGGCCTGATATTTACTTAGTGCGCTAACCGCTGCACAAATATCTGATCTCGATGATATCGCCAGATACTGCAAACAACCGATCAACTCTTTGAGCGGCTGTTCGGTGATAACCTCACCATCGTTTAGCTGCGTCCATCGACAATTCGTACCAGAAACAGAATGGGTTTCCTGTAACCTGGGATAAGCTAACTGCTTCCCAAATCTCGCTCTCATCCGGGGCTGCGTATAGTTGCTTAGTGCGCTAACCGCAGCACTGATGTTCGGCCTCGAAAACAGCAAACAACCGATCAAATCGTTGAACGGCTGCTCAGTGATAACCTCACTTCGTTCATCCCGAATCTCGTTCCTTTCATGGCTGCGATGGTCTTCCGGAAAAAGCTGTCCCTTTGGCCCTTGAGCTTGCTGACGATTCGAAGTTTCTCTTCCTCATCATTCCTCCTCATCAGATTGACGGAATCTTGATCATCATCGGCATCTTCATCGTTGCTACCGTTGAAGTCGCTCTCGTTTCGCACTCTACGCTGACGGGCACCAGAATCGCGAATCTTGCATTGAATCTGGTGGCTGATAACCTCAGCGTGCGATCGTACAACATATCTTGAGTGTTGTGTTCTGGTAACCCCAGAAAAGCATCCTCTTGTGGCTAACAAAGCCCTCTCTCGGTGGCTCCGAGAATAAGCCAGACTTCGATCGGCAGCACTCGTCCTAAATGCCGCAAAAAACAAGAAGTGGTTGAAATCGCTGGCAACTAACCGTCGCCTGAACCACGTCCTCCGCAGTACCCGGAACATCTTCCAAATATCGAAGACAAGCTCGCGCATGTTAACCACAGCGCAGCTTAAAAGCATGAGAACGATCTTCTCGAAATGCAACTTCATAGACTTTCGTCCCGCTGCTTCAATGCTTCGAGCGCTCCAAAAAGCCGGAGAGCAACGTTCAGCAGCATGAGCCCGATCTGGCTCTGATGCGTTGCTGAAGTTTCTGGCAACTAACCGTCGCCCAAAACATCTCCAAAGCCACAGAAAAACCATACTGTAGGCTTGAATAAGCTCACGCGTACTGATCGCAGCGTAGCTCCACATCCTCACGGTAAACAGCTTCTTGCAATCTCCGATACGGGCTAATCCTCCATCTGGAGCATTCGGACCTGACCAATCCTGGTTACAGATCCCGAGAGTCTTCTTCCCGGCCGTCGGAAATGAAACCATGCTGCTAACCGCAGCGCGGTTCGTGTCGGCATCGAGAGTGACTCTCTCGGAACCGGACTTCCCGGCCTCGAACTCCAGTGGCACCTTCTGGCTGACCTGAAGCATCTCGTGGCCTCTGCGCTGACAATCTTCTGTGCTGGTGGTTCTCTGCGATTGGATCAGCCCATAACTGCTGACCACAGCGCATAACCAAAGCACGAGAGTAACCCTCTCGGCTATCAGCACCACCCAATTAATCCGGGATGTTGCTGCAGTTGGACCCGTCCACCTCTGCACAGCCCGGTTGCGGATCCTGAGACTCCTCCCGGCCGTCGGACGTGAGCTCACGCTTGCTAACCGCAGCGTGGCTCGTGACGGCATCGAGAGTATCCCTCTCAGTCCATGAACCTTCCCGGACTCGACCTCTGGTGGAACAACCTGGCTGGCCTGGGACATCTCGCTGGCTGGTCTCTGCGCTGGCGGTCCTCCATCAGCTGGCTGGCCCTCTGCGGTGGTCCTCTGGCTGGTGGCTGGCCCCTCGACCCGGGCTGGTCCTTCTGCGCTGGCTGCTGGAGCACTTGCTAACCGCAAGTCTAATTCACTTGAGAGTACCCCTCTCACTAACTCGTTGTTTCTTAATCCAGACTTATCTGGGCCCATAACCTGTTGAAAACGCAGGTTTCAGTGGTGGAATTGAGTTATCTTTATTCATGTTTCGTCTGTGAGGTCAGTAGAATACAAATATATTAATTAGCGATAGCTAATTATCACTTTCCACTTCTTATATTCCCTAACCGGGAAAGTACTCATTTCTCGATGAGTACTTTGATATTCTTACCCAGAATATCTGGCAACACTGTTGTGTTACCACAAACCTAAGTTGAGTTGTTTGGTTTCACAGTGTGATGATGTAAACATTTGTACCGTGTTTACCATCATCAGCTGTCATCATCAATCATCAACGCTATTGTTTCAATTGCGAATTGACTCAAAGCATGCGGAACCAAAACAAACTGTTTTGGTTTCGCCGACGGAGCGGCAGATTTCCTCTGCCGAAACCGTAAGTATCAACAAAGAATTTCATTTCTGACTTTGGTCACTGGCACTCTTGAAATTTCATAAATGATTTTTTTTATTCATTAATTTCATAAATGATTTTGGTTTTCCCTATCGAAAACTCACATAATTGAATACTATTTGAAATTTAAGATATTACAGAGTACAATTTGACATATGTTTCTGTATTAACACGTTCGACCCATATTTGGGTGACACGTGTATTTCCTAGGAGGCCCCGTCACATCAAAAACCGTGTGACGCTCTCTTACTAAAGAAAGCCGCTCAGTTAAGCCACACGTGCAAATCTTGAAGTTCTCCGTATTTGTTCTCTCGTCCCGAGAATTTCTTTGGGCCCGTAAATTTTTCTCTTTTTCTCTCCGCCCTCCATCTCATTAACACTTTGTGGTTGTCACAGAGGATGCGTTTTCGAGTGTACACTCCTTTTTTCAAACTCTAAATCACGTTTGACCGTTGTTCAAAACATAGTTTGATACAACGAACTCAAATTTAAGTTCCTTTTTCCTCCTTGCGAAGGTTCGAAACGGAGTTTGAACTGCGAATTCAAACCATTCCTTTTTTCAGTACAACGGCGTTGAACTCATGTTGAAATCATTAGGACTTTGGAAAATCAAAACATCCACTGGGAAACATCGTTTCAGTTCTAAAATTCGGATCGAAAGCAATCAACGATTTTATAATTATCTGAGCTCATTTTAAGTTAAACGGTTATTTTGACTTGATATTTTGGGTTTTTAATGTACTACAAACTTTGTAGAGGGCAACGAAAGGTGATGAACGTGTTAACTGGCATATGATGTTAGGGTTTCGAAGTTTCTTTAAACTCAGCAGATAACTGTTGGGTAGGTAGCTTTTGACATTTTCAGTTGCTAAATTTAATCTTGATCTTTCAACGCGCGTACATTCAGCTTGCCAACCAGAAATGAACTGCTGGGGGCCAAAATAAACCACGAAGCAATATTGTATTCCATCACATGCGAGTCAAGATTTGCTTAGCAGGTTCCATATCCTGTCAGACGTACTCTGTACTGTTGTTGTTTCACCACTAGGACTTGAGGTTGAAGTAAGGATTCATGAGGCAGCCGGCACGTTCGGCGAATATTTTTTCTGCCATTTATCCCAAAGCAAGTTCACCCCTCCGTTGCTCGGACCTACCCCATGTTGGAGAAAACTGATGGCTGGGGCTCAGTTATCTGACTCTGACTCTGTGGCTGTGTATGTCTGTTTGCCGAAAGGTTTCTCCAAGGGGTTTTCTGAACGAAGGCAGGTTCTGTTTGCAGTGCAATGAACAACCGGAAACGCGTTTCTTTGGCTTCTTTGCCATGTCTTCTTTCCCATTTTATTGACTGTCTATCGGTTTCGTTACTGGCTCACTGACTTATTTGACTTCTCGGTCGAGCAGATTGTCGGTACGCATTCACTTCCGGTCAAAATAATGGGGTTCTTTTTTCACTTGAAAGCAAATCTCAAAGCATTTCAATTTAGCATAAATGTTTTGAAAAAGTTAATGATTCAGAAGATGATAACATGTGCCAATTATTTCGACCGTCAGTGTACGTAGGCCAGTGCTCTGAATGCCAGTGTCCAGATGTTTGATTTGCGGATTCCGTGTTTGTACTGAGTGATGGTCAAACAATATCTCCGAAGGAAAGATAATATTTAACAAAGAAAGATATTGGTAGAATATTTGCAAGAGTAAGGTTATCAAAATAATTGCTATATCAACGGGAAAATAAAGGCAAAAAAATCCAGGTATCCTCCAATGATCGGATAAACATCGATGTTCGCGGGAATCCTTCCACGTACGTTCAAGAAGGTATACCAAGCAATAACAAACATTGTTGAAATTCATTAGGTTTATTATCTGGACAGATTCTTCACATCTTTACAAATTTATTTTCTAAGAAGAATTTTGATATGGCCCAAATGATAAATTAGCTTAGTTGTTTCTTTCAACAAACGTTATTATTATTACTGTATTAACTCGATGCCACTTTACCATATTTACTGCTCACCGGAAATATCGCTCTGGTTCGCGACTCCATTTCCGCGTTTAGATGCTCTTAATTTGCCTTCAGTAATTGGACACTCAATAAGCTCTTCGAGTAATTGCCGTACAGCGGCCAATTGCCTTTCGTGCCGCAATCACACCCGAGCTCGGTAAAAGTGCATCAAAGTCATACTTTGGAGAGAAATATTTTCCACCATCGAGGCGGAAAATTATATCCACAGCAGCATTCTGCTCCACTCAGCTAGCTAGCGACACTAATATTTTTACGCCTTCCACACCCCATCCTGGAAAAAGGATAAAGCGAGGTCCGGCAGAGGAAAAAAGCGAAAGAAAAACCCACACGATAGAATCTTCCTGCTCCACGCGCGCGCGGCCATCGGAAAGATCATAACCGATGTCAGCTTCTGGACCGGTTGATGGCTGATGGTCATTAAATTTCCATAAGAAATAGTAAAAACGGGACCGAGTTGTCGTTTTGATATGGTTTTATTTCCACCCCTTGGCAGAAGAAGAGATTTAGAATGTGCATAAAAACGGAACCTTCAGCGGCAGAATCACTGTCATCATCATCATAATGGCGGTGTTGAGATTGGATGGAAGGGATATTTGGCTGCGCGCACGCTGATTTGTTGATGCAAAGACGGCGAGAGAAGAGAGTAAGGAGATAATAAAATATAATGATGCACTTACAAAAGGTCTATAAATAGTCCCCGGTTGATAGGATGGCATTTAGAAGGGCCTGGTATACTTGAACCGGTATTAACCCATCACAAACAAATTGATCTTTTTTTTCTACCGACTTCCAGAACCCACAACCGAGCAGGAAGGCTCTGGAAAAGAGAGTTATACTCTTATTTATCATGTATCAGTGTATAATTAATCCAGTTAAGCACTATTGTCAAAAGTTTTTGATCGACTCCTATCCTTGGTCTTATTCAATTCATATCAGACTTCCATCTGTACCGTTGAGCCGTCAACACGTACGCCGGAGCATCGTATCGTTGCTGTGTACCTGCAGGAACATTCTACATTATTTATTTTATCCTTACCTGTTTTTAAATCAGCACTTTCCAGTGCTAAAATATTTTTCATATTCTTTAATTCATATTTTTCTCTTTTTTCCAGCATAGGGACGTCATCGGCCGGCTCAAGAATCGGAAGAAAACGGATTGCTGAACCTCATTCAGGTCCATCGCCCAAAAAAGTTGAAATTTCCAATACATTCGATGTCCTTCATACAGGCGCGGTCCTATGGGGGGGGGGTGATCGGGGTGATCACCCCCCCCCCCCCAAGCGGCAAAAAACCGTTATAAATTACCTGCAAAAGCTCGAATTTCTATAAAAAGTTGGAACTTTTCTTAGTAGATGTGCTTTAAGTTTTCAATATTTTCCACTCCGTGGGGGTGTTTATTCAACAAGAAAGTTAATTTATCACTTAAAAGGCTCAATATTTGAAAAAGTCGGTCCACCAAACTGAAACAGTTGTAACTTGGGATTCCCTGGACTGAATTATACCAAATAACTTTTATTAATAAGTAACTCAACAAAAGTGTGTTGTTGAGTGTTGATTTTGAATTTTCTATTGCTGAAATGGTAGGACAACTTTTTTTTATATTGTCCCTAATTTCCCTCATATGCCTAAATTAACACGAGCAAATCATAATAAATTTAACATTAGCCTCAAATTCAGAGCTTTTAAATTCTTGATTTTGTTTTGAATTTTAATGAAATCACATAGGGGGGTGAATATGGTTATAACACTGAAGTACTGAACACATTTGTTCTACTTAAGTCATACATTTATTGCCTCCAATATGCAGTTTCTTCATTATTTGCTCAGATTTAGAAGGAAACAATTTCTACCATGTTAGATGGATTAATAGATTTTGATCGTTCTATGAAGTAAAAAAACCTTTGGCCTTCATGTGTTAAATTTTCTTTATTGTAAGAAATTTAAATTTTAGTCAAATTTTCCATCGGAGGATCAGTTTTCCAGTAGGCTTTTAAGAAACGTATAACTTCAATTGACCGTCTAATTTTCTAATTTTTCTTGTCTTTTAGTCATCAATATTTCACTACACAAATTCAATTGTAATAAACAACAAGTGTTGTTAAATTCATTTTTTATGAAGTTTTGAGCAGTGAATTAAAATTATCCATTTATCATTCCACTATTTTTTCTGCAACAAGGAAATCTATCATGCTAAACAGTCAGACGATTTTTTAGTGATATTTAACCAACACTCCTGGATTTCTAGATCTACAGCAATTATGTCACCGATACTGCTTTCAGCTCATCTACACAATAATATTAAAATTTTAAGTTAAAATTAAGCTTAAGGTTTGATATCCTCAAACTGAAAGCCTGGTTATTTCAATTGCAAATGATTGAGATTCTCCACTTAATAAAAGTTTTAACTTTCAGGATTAACCCTTCATTTGATTTTTTTATTATAATTCAAAATTATTTTCAAAAAATTCGTACATAGTTACTAATTTTTTGAAAATAATTTTGAATTATAATAAAAAAACCTACATGACCTACATGAACAATAAAAAAGACTATTGACTTTTTTCTTATAATTAATTTGTTGTAGTACAATTAAAATTGAAAATATTGAGTGATAACTTTAAATTCAAGAGCAAATGAAATTAAATGAGGTTCCTGAAGCTTCATATTAAGAAACTGATTTTGATAATCGTATTTTCTACTGAATTCATATTTAAAGTGTTGATTTTATATATTGTGTTTTCAAATTTGAAAATAATGCTACTAAATGGCCAAATCACGATTCATTGAAATACTCCAATGAAGAATTTAATGCCTATTTGTTATGTTTGTTAATTAGTTTATCGGCCTTATCGTTGAAAAGTAAAATACTTCCATAAAAATAATAAAATATCAGAGCGCTAATATTTAGAAGCTCAGGAAAAAAATGAAGATTGCTTGAAAAATGTTTTTCTATATTTTCATCTCTCAACAACTTGTGTATTATTTTTTATCAAAAATATTACATTCATAACGAAAAATTCTAAAAAGCTAAAAGAGAAAATTTTGAAATATCAGATATACCTACAAATAAAAAATTTATCTACATTTTTTCGCAGAGGATGTTAAAAATTCGCTGGTTGTTTTATAAAAAAGATTTGTAAGTTGTGTAGAAGGATATTGAAATGAGTTTAAAGAGAAACTCTGATAAGTTTTCATTATTCATCTCTTGTTTCATACCTTTTTAAAAATACATGTTGTTCAGGGAAATTCAAGAAGGATAGAGGAGCAGTGTGCAGCTTATATTGTAGACTCAATTGCAACTGACCATCCCCCCCCCCCCCCCCACAACCCCTCACCACCTTTTGCTCATTCAAATGAAGGTTTTTCACCAGATATAACAGTTCCTTTATATTCGTCTTCATCGGGCTTTCATTGAGAACGGATCGCTTTCTTTGCTCGTGGAAAACGTCGGACTTTCTTCTTTGCGAGTAGTTGTGTTAATCAGTGTTTCGTGTCCGGAGTGATTTAAATGCAGGGAAAATGGCTGTCTTGTTACGGCTACAAAATGCTGTTTAGAAGAAGTAGATGTAGCAATCTCAAGCAATTTGGCTGATTGATGCATAAATCAAACCAGTGCCGAGAGAAGAAATGTTCATTTTTTGAGGTTGTGCCACAGCAAAATCAACAATGAGATGTGGATTAGTGCTTTTATTCGTGTGGGGAATAATGAGTGCATAAGAATTGAAAGAGCTGTTTAGAGCAATTAATACAGCAGAGTTTTTTTCACTTCTGATGGATGGAATTGTTCCATAAACATACCCGAAAAAATGCAATTGATATGTGATAAAAGTGAACCAAAATTTCTTCGAAGCGACGAGAAGAAGGTGTTATAATTTTGATCATACGAACATGAAACGCTCAATGAGGGTTTATGTATTGGTGTAGCTGCATTTGGAAGAGAAACAAGTACGCTCTTACGGTGGCGGACCCAGCCCAAACAAGATGATTCTTGTTCGTCGAAAAAATGGTACATGGAGACATCATTATTCGCCGGTGAGGACGTTCAAATTTTTATTATACTAGCAATTTTTTAATCTTAAAAATCTGTCTTCCATTCAGCGCTATTAACTGAATGGAAGTTCTGAATCGTAGAAGATATATTTACTTATGCACATACTATACATCTAGAATCAATTAGCAATTGCGAAAAATATCTGCTTCCCAGAATATTTTTCATCTGGTTGGCTTGTCACAGAATGAGCAGAGCTCCGAAATCAAATGGATCAAAGCAAGCGCGAAGCGAGATACAGATAGCATTCGAGAAAATTATAGGTAGGGGAACATGCCCTATTATGCGCCACCTAAGCGAATCGCTGATTTTCTATGTATTCCACGTACAAATTGTGTTGAAAATGGGTGCAATCGTTGAAGAAAATAGTTTTCTACAAATGCCTATGATTTTTTATTACTCAAATTGCTATAGTTGCTTCAAAAACTTGATTTTTAAAAACCTTTTTCAAAGCCGCAGAACAAAACTGTGTTGCAAATACGCGCCGCCGTGTATTCAATACGCGCCTAGCAGCCGAACACACCCGAAAGCAGCCGAAGACCAAAAACACACCAATACTTACAAACACTTTGAATGAAAATAAAATCAAAATGGACTAATCAAAATTTAAAAAAAAAATAAAAGTAGGTTTTTTGGGCTAAATTAACGCTCAAAATAAGGTTTTAGACTTTTTGTTCATTTTCAATGAAAATTGGCCTTTTTGAAAAATTAATGCTATTTTCAGCCTACTACGATTGGCGCGTTATAACGAGCGCATGGGCCGTGATAAAACATACCCATAAAAAGCATACCATAGCGAGTTCGGTATAATTTTTTAGCATTAAATCGTAGTTTAGATTCTCCTCTATCGATGTGTCAGAAAATATTGTCTTATTCATTTTTCTCTGCTTGGTGACACCTTATTGAAAGTGTTTTGAAATTTAGATCGAAATGAAGAAAAATTCAAATTGTGAAATTATCACGACACAGGAGCATTTTAAGGAAAAATTCATACTTGCCATGACCAATCACAGCATTTAGAACAAATTGGTAATATTTTGCAGGCTTAAAATGCTTCAGATTCTTCAAAACAAGGGTGGCGCGTATTAGCCACATGGGGCGTTATTTGAACTTTTCCCCTACGCATGTTGTTGCACTTTTCTCCCACACTCTTTTTCTCTCCCAGCTCCCTGAAAGGACTACCACGCTTTTCAACCTACAGCGGTGAATAGCAGAATTACAGTTTAGGGGCGTCTCTTGTAATAGCGTGAATCACATATACCTAGTTGTACCAAATGGTATATTCCTTGAAATACTAAACGCAAAATTTAGATATACATATCTCAAGTAACTAAAACTTTTTTTTTGTTTCATGCAAGTTTAAAATGTTTATGTTTAAATCACAGTGTATTTTATATATATATATATTTTTTTTAATTTTTATTTTTTTATTTCAATTTTATCAGCTTACATAAGTATTTATAACAGATATTTTGAAGCAGAATATTACTTTTGAACATTTTGAACATTTCATCTTTATAACTATTAACACATTAACAAATACTCTTACTTTCAGCTTGACCTTATTATTCAAATGTACTATTGAATTCAATAGTTTTTTTAGTAAATTTTTTTTAATAACAGATTTATTTGAACCGACTCATATGAATAGGTTTAAGGAGCCAAACTCGTTTTTTATGTTTGTCTAGTTATATAACTATTATTTATCATCTTTCCATTATTTATCCTGTTATTAAAAGTAATATCTAATATTTAACAAAAAAAAATTTTTTTTATATTATATACATATGACTAGTAATACTCTGTGATTGAATAAATAAGTGATTTTACTTACGGTCATGCCATCGAAAGCCCGACGAACCATCGGGCCAACCACGCAGACATAGGCAGGACCTTGCTACCGATGGGGGACCCTTACATACCATAACTGCATATGCAAAATTCGATTCCTTGAAATTATATGTATTTACTGTTTTCAGTGTTGACCCTTAAAAATTTTTAATAACATGCCTATTTCAATTCTTTAATTCAATGCAAGCTATTATCTGCTAAGCTGCAAGGTGTTGAAAAAGCTTAATTTATGCAATGATTTATTTTTTTTAGGTACCTATAGCTTTCCAAATACGTACCGTTACGATCGTTACTATTGTTACTATCATGACTTTTTTGTTTTTCAGATCATCAATCTCAACACCAGAGAAAAAAAAATTTATACCTATTTTAAATTTATCTTATTTTATCCGTTTTATTATTTCAGCACATCAAATATAATTTTCCTTCCAAAGGTATCAAGTAAATAATAAAGCTGATTTTTTTTTCACAGGATATAACAGATATTCTATTGAGACTTCGCATAATAAAGAAAATAGAATTAAAAGGATTTAATTTATTTTGTAGTGTTGTCTTTAAAACCAAAATTAACATTAATAAATGCTCTTGTTTTCAGACAAGCAGAAAAAGCGGATATATCAAAAACTGAAATATTTATCCTTTTTTAATCCCGGTTGAAGCAACAAAGAAATTGATTGATTGTCATAGTTTTTTTACTAATTATTTATTTCATTAGCTATTCACTATTTTTTGTTTTCAACAGATGATTATAAAATTTTTGTTGATATATTAACAATTCATTATTTTTTAAGTGTATGCATTAACTGTATTTTTATCTTCTTCAGGAAAACAATGAATGAATTTTATTATTTATACTATATTATTATTTCACATTACATTATATTATGTAATATTATATTGATTTCTATTTTTATTATTTTATATTCAAATAAATTATATGTTTTATATGAGGCCCTTGGAGCCAAAGGGGTATAAGTGACAAAATGGTCGATTTTGAGTTAATGATGCCAAACGATTCTTCACATTTCAAACTATATTTGATGATTTTTTCAGATTTTTAGAATTTTATTTACATACTTTTACGTTCCAAAGCAAAATACAAATTTTCGAAAAATAGATGGAAAACTGTCAAACACAACAATTTAAAAACCTGTTTTCTCGAAATAAGATTCCATGCACTTATACCCCTTTGGCTCCAAGGGCCTCATATTATATTATTTAATAAAAATGGAATTTAATAAAAAAAATTGGTTGGGGCATCAGAGTATCCTCGTTTTGCTAAAGGAGCAGGTAGCGGTATGTGCTCGTTACCCGTTTCGAATACTGGACGTTTCTCAATTTATGTCAAGGGAATTTGGCATGGTTGAGAAAAAGATCGTATTTGATTACTTTTAGTAAAATAAGGACGCACTCTTTTTTCGGAAGCCTTGGGGGCGGGATTATAATTTACATGCTATTTTGGTTAGTCAACAATATGGTAATAGCTTCTCGAGACTACTCCACTTATACCCTGGATACCGTAAGTGCCTCTGCTTGCGATTCTATTCCCTTAAAAGTCTCATTGAGAGGTTATAACTGTGTTGAATGGTAGCCAATATGGACGCGTGGGTTATTTTTTTGGCCATAACCGCGGCGCTGCCGCAAACCCAAGGTGGATTCATACATACATACATACATACAGATATAACAGTTCCTTTATATTGACTGATTTTTGAAAATTGGAAAATAATCCCCCCCCAAGAGCCAGCTCTAGGACCGCCCCTGCCTTCATAACATCGGTGATGAGGAAATATTCATATTTAATTCTGATAAGAGTACTAAGATTCCTTCTTCTTCTTAAACTCTTAAAAACGAAAAGGTTCCACCAATAAAGGTCACGATTCCGGACTTCAATGCCTTTCGGAAAGAAATCGTCACTTCCGTCAAGGATGTGAAGATTTCTTTTCAGATCGGTCGAAAGGGAACCGCTTGTATATTGGCGGAATCTTTTAATGATTTTCAAAATATTTTTAATTATTTGAATAGTAAAAAAACACCATTTTTTTACGTACGACACTAAAAGTGATCGTCCTTTCAAAGTTGTACTTCGTGGTCTCACCCGAAATCAGACATTGGATGAAATAACAACCGAATTGAATTCTTTGTTAGGATTTTCTCCGATTCAAGTAATTCAAATGAGGAAAAGAACCAACGCGAATAATACCATAAGTGTTGGTTTTGCTCTTGAGCTTTATTTGATCCATTTAAAAAGGATCAAGTAAATAATTTGCAAATTCTTGAAAAGGCTCGTCTTATGTTTCATTGTCGACTCTAATTTGAACCTTTTCGAAAATCTTCTACCAACTTTCTTCAAAATATTACGCAATGTCGTCGTTGTCACGGCACTAAAATTGTAGAATGAATGCCAGATGCATGCTTTGCGGCTCTCGATCATGAACAATCTAAATGCCTTTTTGGTGGTGATAAACCACAAACAGAATTTTTTAAGTGTGCAAATTGCGCAGGTTATCATTCCTCGATTTCTATAGACTGTCCCGTTAGGGCAAAAATTATTGCTTCTAGGGAAAATCCCAATATTTCCAGAAAAGTTTCTTCTCCTCCTTCCTCTTTTTCGGCTTCACACGTCAGACTGGCAAACAATCTGCCTGTTCGCAGTCAGCCTCGGTCTACATTAGAATTACGTCTTGGCTCGAAGTGATTTTCATGTTACCTGTGCTGATTCAGCGCCACAGACTGGTTGTTTAACGTTCTTAGAGGTGGTTGAAAATGGGTTGCCCTCTTCAGGCATAACTAATAAAAATGGGAAAATAACCAAGTCTCAACGTCCATGCGAAGGCTAAGGAAAATCCCCGAAATACATATTAATGTTTTTCTCCTTCATTTTCTGATCCTTACAGTTTTGTTGATTTCGGTGTGATTACTGAAGAAAAATTATTATTTTTGCATCAAAATTCAATGGAAGTGATGCAACTTATGTTGAAAGCAAATACTATGTTTGAAGCTTCCCAAACTTCTTTTAATTATGCTAACAAAATTATTATGACTTAACAATTCCCTCATGGATCCAAATAGATGTTTAAATATTATGGATAGGAACGCTAGATCTTTGCATCACTGAAACTTTTTTAAAGCCAGACAATAACTTGAAAAGCAATGCTTTCTTTAAAATTTTGCGAAATGATCGACTTGATCGACAAGGTGGGGGTGTAGCTATTGTCATCAATAGTCGTCTCAAATTTAGACTTCTTCCTTCTTTCAATACAAAAGTCTTAGAAACAATTGGAATTGATATATGAGAATGAGTATATGCGAAAAATTATAATTATTGCCACATATTTTGCTTTTCAATGTAGCGGTGAGGAGAAAAAAATTTTGATGGGAGATTTACAAAAACTCACCAGAAATAAATCTAAATTTTTGATTATTGGTGACTTCAATGCAAAACACCGATCTTGGGATAATATTTCATCGAGTTCTAATGGGAATATTTTATTTAATGACTGCTCTGCAGGTTATTATACTGTTGAATATCCTTATGTGCATACTTGTTTCTCTTCAATTAGAAATCCTTCCACAATTGATTTGGTTCTAACGGATTTAGGGGAGCATCGTACCCAAGCAACCAAAAGTCTCAAATCTACTTAAATTCGTTCCTCCAAAGTTCGAATTTCGCTGAATAAAGGTTTCAAAGGGAATTGGTACTAAATTTTCTCGAATGTGTGCATGAAAGTTACAAAAAGTTCCTCAAATAGCCTTCTATGGACTTGAAGTTCCAAAAAGTTCCTCAAATAGCCTTTTTTGTGACATGTCAATCGCATCCACACAGTATAAAAGTTCAAATTGGATCTCAAATAGCCTTCTATGGACTCGAAGTTCCAGAAAGTTTCTCAAATAGCCTTTTTTGAGACATGTCCGCCATTTCATGAATATGAAATGTGAACGAACATCACAAAAGGGCATATAATAAATAAATCATTTTTTGGAGCTTATAAATTGTTGAAATGTTTAATTTATTTTGAAGCTTCAACTCAGAACAACATAAAGCCAACTCGCAAATGATTGTTTTTGAAAAGAGTTAATACTTTGACTTTATAAAATTTCGTCCAACTGTATTCACTTACCACGAATTTATCACACATTGCAAGTCAGTTGAAGCAGTTCATTGATTAAATATCAAGAAAAAATCAAGAATTTTATGCTTAACAGTAATAAACATGGAATTTCATTTTTTTTAAACCAATATTATTTTAACGGATGATTGATTTATACGCCGTTTCGTAATGTTTCTTAGTAATAATCAACATGCGTTTTTGCTGTTGGCCCCTGGTATTCTAGGAACCTTATAACCACTTCGAATTTCAGCTTCCAGTAAGGCAATATCTAGGCGTGGCGTCGTGGCAGCGTGTTCGGCTATCATCTCGGAGGATGGGGTTCAAATCTGGTACCAGGACTAATTTTTTCCATTAGGTTGTTTGATTGCTTGATTAAGCAAATCAAATAATTGTGTAGTGGGTAGAACTGGCGTGCGTGCCGCCGGCATGTATCGAACAAAATTAAAAACAAAGCAATTATGTATGATCAATCGAGGGAGGAGATGGGAGGAGGAATAAAGATGGATGCCGAGAAACCGGCAGCACCACATGGGCTGGTGAAGACCAAAATGAGAGAGGAGAGGAGAATTATTTTTTTGTTTTTGCTGATTAAACGTTTTCTTGTGGGCTGAATAGAAGGCCGTTCAAATCTGTAATGGAACTTCAAAGTTTCAATTGAAACTTAAATTTTGGGCTGAATAAAAGGAACCTTTTTAACGAGACTTTTGATTGCTTGGGTAGTCAATTAGTTACTCATGCGGACCTCGATTCAGACCACCTTCCAGTGACTTTTTCTTTATCCCAAAGTCCCATTGAAAACCCTTCAAAATCAACTTTTTACTTTCAAAAAGCTGACTGGGAGCGAAATAGGAATTTTATTGAACGTAATTTAGTTGTAAACGTTCCACTGAATTCAATATAAGATACTAGCTGACCCGGCAAACTTCGTTAAGCCTTTGATTTTCGCAAAAATAATGAACATGTAAATAAGCAGAAAATGAAACGCTCATGAAACTGGATTGTTATCTTCAAACGGAGTGAACAGGTTTTTGAATATTTTCGTAATACTTCTGTCATATTATGGTAGTGCCTACCTCCAGGGGCAAAAATTTTCGAAGAAGGTTGACTTCCAACAAAACTGGAAAGCGAATATCTTCATTTACAGAGGATCCTTGACACCGATAGTTTCAATTTCTATTAACCAGAAGATAAGTGCCAAAAAAATGTTTTGTTGAAATGTGTCGTCAATTTAAGCAGTTTTGATCCACTGTCTTTTTCGCCAAAACCATGTTTGAAATTTTCTTTATCGTATAGGTACCAAATTTGTAGAAATGGCGCAACACTTTTCATGGTATGAAATTTCGCGATTTTTTTAAGCTGCAAATATATAAAAATCAACAAATTTCCATATACCATTCTGTTTTCGTTATCTATCATGCATTTGATATGTTCTCTGTATTAGATAATCTCCTCTTAATTTTTAAAATCATCTGAACAAAGAAAATAAGAACATTCAAAATAAGTGTATGTACATGGAATTTTTATTCACAGCAATTTCAAATCAAACGGTTATGAAATCTTTTTTTGCTTTGAGATCTTGAATGCAAAATCAGAAATGAAATTCAAAAAAGTCTTTGCAAATTTAATTCATTTTTTATTATCTCTGTTTTGGATCTTAAATCATATTTTCGTCGAGACTAAAATTTTTATTTCCTAAGCTTCTTGTATTTGAAGATGTTATTGAACCAATTATCTGTTCCTGATTTCTGATACTGAGTGTTGGACAAAATTATGAACTTTATTTTTACAAAGTCAACCCTATTTATTTCCTTAATTTTGTTCAGTTTTTTAGCACCTTAGTATGAAAGAAAGAAGTGGATAGTATCTAACATTTCCTTGGTTCTCTGATGAAATTCACATAGAATTACAAAGTCAATATCATTCTATTCTCGAACTAACTCATTACATTCTTGACGTTTACAAAAACCAAGTAAATCAATTTATGGTCGTCTTATTCTAATAATTAAAAATAAGATGTTCTCTTGGTGTAATACCATAAATATTTCATTGTTATCTGTTCAGTTGTTTTGGATATGTCAAAACTTCCACAGTCATACGTAGAATATTATTTTTCTTAAATAATATGACAGTCTTTCATTTAATCGGAAAATAAACAAAACAAAATAACGGAGTAAATAAAAGAGATCAGAATTTTTCCCTAACGTATCATGGTCAGGCAAATTTATTTGATCTAAAAACCCAACAATATCTGGGCATTTGATTTCAAAATTGTCAATCCAAAATTCGGGCAATACCAAGCAAATTTGGGCTAAATTCAGAAACTAATAAAAAAAATTAAAACGAAAAGCACTTCAATAATTTTTTTCCTCCTAAACACATCAGAAATTTTGAATCGTATTTTAAGCATCTAGAAACCGTCCATGATTATTATGTTAAAAGTTGCTCAAAAAATTCCGTTTTAGTACGCAAAATTTAAAAAATAATAACTTAATAAGAGATTTTTATTATTTGGCAAATGAAATGACTAAATCCGGAAAATTCGGGTTTTTTTTATCAAAATCCGGACAACCGAGCTGGACGACTTGACCGGCCCCTTTAAATTTTGTTTTATCAATTACCCGGTCAAGTCCGAGTAAAACCGGGCAATTCGGCTAGCTTTGGATAAATCAGCTTTAAAAATGTTAAAGTTGCCTTGATGCTGAAGAAAACTGACAATTTTCGAAAATAGATATATGTACTCCATGCCGGCTTATTGCCTTCTTTTTTTTCACCCCATACGGAAGGTGAACAATTACATCCAAGTATCCATTTTACTGGTGCCACGTGAAAAGTACATATGCAACGAAAATGGGCGCCAAAACTTCTTATAGAGAGATGGATGCACATCAGTAAGCCTTGGTGGTTTTGGCGCCTTCCTACTCTGGGTGATTCGAATGAAAAAAAAATGGAAATCGGGTGCCATGACTTTTATTTGATACGAATAAAAACTAAAAATTAATTTTCAAATTCCACAAAAACATTTTCGAAATTATCTCTCCGTTGTGTTATTCTTCGCGTGAAGACGAACACAACAAAAAAAAATTGCATGCAAATCGGATGATCCAGTGAAGAGTTTTGCGTGTTTGCACATTTCTGTATGGGCTGTCTCTCTCCCTGTTTTATATATATAGATTGATTTGGCTGTAGAACATTTGACAATTTCAATAGTCAATGCTAAAGCCGCTTCAATACCTCAAGTTAAACATAAATTTAATCTACCTTTGATCGATGGTGATCTTAAGTTTTTGATACGACTGAAAAACATTCGTCGACGCCAATATCAACGAACTAGGGATCCTTATTTGAAATTTATTTATTGCGACCTTCAAAAAGAGATCAAACGTCCTTTAAATTTTATTCGTTATAAACAAGCAAAAGCAGTAGAGGACTTAAAACCCTACTCAAAACCATTTTGTAAATTAACTAAAATTCTGAAAAAGCTCCAGAAGCCAATTCTTACTTTGAAAGATGGAGATAAGCTTCTTTTCACTAATGCAGAAAAAGCTCAAAAATTAGCCCAACAGTTCGAGTCTGCTCATGATTTTAATTTAAACGATGTAAGTCCAATTGATGCTCAAATTTCCCTTGAATTTGATGATGTTCTTTCTAAACAAAATGTATTTGAAAGTTTTTGTGAGACAAATATAGATGAACTTTAATTGATTTTCAAAAATTTAAAAATATGAAAGCTCCGGGGCAAGATGGGATTTTCTTTATTATTATTGAAAAGTTGCCTGAAAGCACTTTAAATTTTTAAGTTGAAACCTTCAATAAATGTTTTCACTTGGCTTATTTTCCCAATAAATGGAAAAATGCCATAGTAACTCCAATTTTGAAATCTGGTAAAAGTGCTTTAGAGCCTTCAAGTTATCGACCAATTAGTTTGCTTCTTTCTTTAAGTAAACTATTTGAGAGAGTTATTTTGAATAGAATGATGATTCACATTAATCAGAATTCTATTTTCCCTGATGAACCATTTGGTTTTCGTCATGGACATTCTACTACACATAAACTTTTGAGTGTAACTGATATGATTAACTCTGGCAAATCTGAAGGTTATTCAACTGGTGTTGCTTTTCTATATATTGGAAAAGCTTTTGCCACAGTTTGGCACAAAGGTTTAGTAGCTAAATTAGCTCGATTTGATTTTCCTGTATATCCACAAAAAATTATTCAAAATTATTTGACTAGCCGAACTTTACAAGTAAGCTTACAAAATTCATGGTCTGAAAGGACACCCATTAGAGCTGGTGTCCCTCAGGGCAGTTTACTTGGGCCAATTTTATACAATTTTTGGATTGAATCGGCTTCGTCAGTCAATTGTGGAAATAAAAACGAGTGATTTTTGTTATTGTGCAATGATAAAAATCACTCGTTTTCATTCTCACAATTGACTGACGAAGCCGTGAAAATCAAAAATAATCCAGTCAAAAAACAAAACATAAATTTTATACAATATTTTTACTTCTGATCTTCCTGATGTACCAGAAGGAAAAGGTAGAAGATTATTTGCTGATGATACTTTGCTTTCAGCCAAAGGTCGGAATTTACGGGTACGCTGTAGATTGCAACAAAATTTAAATTCCTTTTTGAAATACTTGAAAATGTGAAAAATTTCTCCTAACGCTTCCGAAACTCAACTTATTTTATTTCCCCATAAGCCAAGAGCTGAATTTTAAAAACCTTATGTAAATCATTCCATAACTTTTAATGGGGTTTCATTAGAATGGTATGATCACGTGAAGTACTTGGAACTAACACTTGATCGGAATCTGACTTTTATAAATCACATTGAAGATATTCAACCGATATGTTAAAAATACACTTAATCTCTCTATTCTCTCATTAACAGGAAATCTCGACTTTGCCAATATTTATTCAGCCAACGAATATTTACGCTCTCTGAAGCCACAACTAGAGCTTATGTTCAAACTTTTTCAGAATCACATGAATAAGTTTTTGTTGATTTGCTGAATGCATCCAGCGACTGATTACGAGAACGCAAATGGAAAAATTGAACCTTCTCTGACAGCTTCAATTACTCTCTGGAGCCACGATTTTCGCACTTCATATTTTGAAGCCACCTTGATTTTTTGCGTCATTCTGTATGTATTGAAGTTTCATTATTAAAAACGACCTTGACCTATCTTTATTTAAATTTTCAACACTCAGAAGGATTCCAAAATATGTAAATGTAAATAATTAAGATAACAATCAAACAACTCGAGCCTCAAAACTTAACCCGACCACACAAACGAAATGCGAAAGCCAATACTTCTTCACTCGATGTGTGAAATTTTCTTCGAGGATCGCCCTTAAACTTAAGCTCAGTAAATGGCACAATGACAGACTAGCTTTCGCCGACTGATCCAGTGCCAGAAATTCTTCATCTGCAAAATTCCGCTGCAACCCATGTGCCACAAATGTTTTGCACTTACTTTTTGAAAGTAAGGAACTATCTGGAGGCGATCGATGTAAAGCCATCGTTTGTAATTTCACTGCATTTGTAGTAAATGTAAGGCCACTGATTTCTCTCTTTTTTCCAGTCAGCATTCTTATCGATGTGAAAAATGAGAATCTCCATGAAATTATTAGATTTGTATCTACCGATATAAATTGAATCAGACGATGCAAACTTTTTTGACAAAATAGAATGACTGATAAAAAAAACAAATCAATAAATTTCTCGATGAAATACGTGGAAATACGCCAACTTGACTCTTTTAGTAAGAACTTTCCTCATGGGGTGGTGCTTATGTGCATGTCCTTCATGCTGAGAGTTACCAATGTTTATATAATATGTTTGCATTCACTCTTTAGAATGGTTTAACTTAAGTGTTATAGAACATTGTATTTTGCTTTATGGACACTTTTAATTTCATGTCTCTTGGACGTTGATATTTACAAAATTGCATGCTTCTGTTCAGTGTTCACTGTTCACAGTTAAATATTGTTTCTGGAACCCTGTGACATCAATTTTTATCGGATGTACATACAAAATTTTTATTCACTGGAAAACAGCAAAATTTTTCTGGTTTCAGTTCCGCAGGCTTTCCAGCCGAATTTTCAGAAATATGAATCAACAAAGGACATAATAAACCGACAGGTTTGTTCCTATACAGGTATTCACCTATAAAATAAACATAATATAGTGGTCAATCGGTGCGCAACACAGTATGACTAAGGTTGCCAGATTGCCCAGTTTTATCCGGGATTGCCCGGATATTTTATACAAAATTTGGGAACAGTCCGGCTTGGACCGGTTACATTGAATTCATTGAAAAATGGATTTATTCACTTAATTTGTCAAATCAAACAAAAAAAACAACAAACGCCTCCAAAACGAAATTTTTAGAGCAAATTTTTTATAAAATAATTATGAAAAGTTCCTTTTGAATCTAAAATACAGTGCAAAGTCTATCGATGAGTTTTGATAAAAAATTCAAAATTTTCAAATGTATTTTCTAGATTTCAATTGAGTAATTTCTGGATTTTGACAAAATTTGCTCGAATTTTGCCCGGATTTGTTATCGTCACTTTTAAAATCAAATGGCCGGATTTTGCCTCATTTTTATATACCACTAGCTGACCCGGTGTGCGTTGCTACACCTCTCAAAATCAAATGATATTTTCAGATATTATTCAAATTTTTATTGTTTTGTTGGCATAATTTTAAATCAAATTATAACATCATTAATAAGCAATCGCTATAAATGAGAGCTGCAGCTGGAGTTTCGAATTGCAACACAATGATAACTTAACATTATATTCTGAATCTTGATCTTTAAATTTGTGTTAAAGATCTGATAATTTTAATCCGCTCTCAAAAAGGAGGGTCTCAAATAAATTGTATGCAATGAATCTAACTTATAAAATATGGTTGATTTCGCTTGATATGTTGTAGATTTATGCAAAAAAACTGAAAAGAGAGCCCTCCTGTCCTTCCTTTCACCCCCTGCTGAATGGAAGTCGTGATCTTTAATAATCATTCCCATTTTTTATCGTTCCCAAAAATCCTCTTATATCAAATATAGTTGCATTGGTTGATCAGTTTTTAAGCTTTACAACAAATTTTATATGGAGCCCCCTCCTTTCTTCCCCTCTCTACACTGTAAAGCTTAAGGGTCTATAACAATCATAGAAATATATCTCGTAACCAAATACCATTCCAAGCCATATTTGTTTCCATTTGTTGGCTTCATTAACATAAATTGAGAACTTATGCTAACAAAATTGTATTGGGCTCACCTCCCTCCTCCTATGTACCTACTCACAGAAAGAAGGATGGTGTGTCAGATAACCATAGAATCATACCAAAATGATTTTCCATGTTAATTTTTGTCCTTTTCTCGGATTTTGTAAAAAAAAGTTAAATGTAAGCTTTCCTCTTACCTTCCTATATTTTCAATTCTATCATCCTACTGCAAGAAAGGAATTGTTTCACATAGAAAAATTTCTCGTATTCTCGTTTTTCTGATCCCATACCAAATTTGGTTTTATTTGCGTAGTAAATTCTTGAGTTATGCATAAACTTGAAAGGAAGTACCATCCCTTCTTCCGTTCTCCCCATTGAATGGAGGAGAGTGTTTAATATTCATGAAGTATTTTTCGTACTCATATACTTTTTGATGCCAAATTTATCTTTCCGCTGAAAAAAAGTGGGGCTTCAATTTATAATAGAAACATTTTTCGTATCTAAATACCCTCACATGTCAAAAATGGTTCAATTGGCTCGATCAGCTGTCCAGTTATGCTGAAAATTGTGAAGGAGAACTCTCCTCCCCTTTTCATCCACCTCTTTGAAGGATTGAGGGATACCAAATATTCATAGAAGCATTTCTCGTACCCAAATATCGTTCCATGCCAAATTTGGTTCCATTTGCTGTTGTAGTTCTTGAGTTATGCAGTAAAAATTGTATGAAACTCCTCCTTCCCTTCTTCCTTCTCCCCGCTGGAAGATGGAAGGGGTCTCAAATAATCATTAGAACATGTCACGTTCCCAAATACCCACCCATGCCAAATTTGGTTCCATTTGCTTAATTAGTTCCTGAGTTATGTAAAAAATTACAAAAGAGGCCCCTCCCCCCTTTACATCTCCCTACAGAAAAGAGGCAGGGGTCTCAAATAATCATATAAATAGTTTTTGTATCCAAATTCCCTCCCATGCCAAATTTGGTTCTATTTGCTTTATTAGTTTTTGAGTTATGAAAAGAAAATATAAAAGAGGCCCCCTCCCCCTTTCTACTGGAAATAGGGAGGGGTCTCAAATAATCATTGAAATATTTTACGTATCCAAATACCTTCCCATGCCAAATTTGGTCCCAATATCTTGATTAGTTTTTGAGATATATGAAAAATTGTTAAGTAGCCCCCCTCCCCCCTTCCTTTCAGCCCACTGAGAGGGGGGAGGGGTACCTCATATTCATAGAAATATTCCTCTTTCCCAAATACCACCCCATGCCAAATTGGATACCATTGGCTTGATTTGTTTTCGAGTTATACAAAAAATTGTCTTTTGTTTGGGAGACCCCTCCCCCCCTTCATGAGAGAGGGAGGGGTCTCAAACCATAATAGGAACCTTCCCCTGCCTCCAATACCCCCACCTGCCAAGTTTCACGCAAATCGGTTCAGTAGTTTCCGAGTCTATAGGGAACAGACAGACAGACAGACAGACAGACAGACAGACAGACAGACAGAAATTCATTTTTATATATATAGATTGCCCGGTTTTTGCGGCCGGATACGAGCTTTTAAAATTCTAGCAACCTTATTGGCAACCTAGTTTCAACAACTGAAATTTAGGGACTATATATGAACAAATAGAACTTATTAACGAGAAACATGAAAACGACTCATGCGTTTGCAATTAGATGCTCCTGTGATATTAAATATTGAAATTTTTCAATAAGTTCATTGATTACTTCCAAGATGCAAATGTAAACTTCAATAAGTTCCTGAATGTTCTGATACCATTTCACTATATAAAATATTACTCTTCAACTTTTATATCCGATGCCGTTCAGGTGAGTTAAAGTAGAAATTGTGTTGCTACGGAAGCTTGGATTTTTTTCTCAAAATTGAGAATTAAAAACAAACATTGTTAGGTATTTGTTTCATGTTTCAAATCCATTCAAAACGAAAAAAAAACTTTCACATGACCGCTCCTCAAAATTCAAATTCATTTCTATGCTATGCTAACCAAAATTTTCACTCCAATCATTTACCTGATTTGTCCATTAGCAACATCCCGCTCGAAAGCTAAACAAACACCTCTAAAATATTCAATGTATACAACCGGTGAGCACCATCATCGGGAGGGCAAGCGTGCGGTTTTACATTTTTGATGAAAAATCGACATGAGCAAATCAAACACGATTTTCATATTTTATTGTCGCCATTTCCTTGCGCCCGTCGCTCGTCGTCGTCATCGGGTTTGTTTTTCCCGTTTATATATTTTTTTTTGGTTTTTGGTTTCGTTGAGCTTCTGCTTGAACAACACCACCGCACGCGGTCCAAAAGTGTGACTGTAGATGTGCCACAGTGTTTTTGCGTCATCGAGCGCCACGGTGATTGGACTCTGACTGTCATTCGGTGGAATGCCGAAAAAGCGGTGCAAAATGGAAATCACGATCGGAAATGGATAAAACTGCCGGATTCTGGTCTGAGTGGACGTCCGCAAAAGCTCCCGATACCGATGAAATTTGTTTGGCGTTGGTTTCCGGATGGCCTGGCGGAGATTGCCGATGGCGGCCGCGGATATGTGTCAGCTCCTAAAGGTGTGTCAGTTATAATGCTTGATCAATGAAATGAAAAAAATGTCTGTCTGTCTGTCTGTCTGTCTGTCTGTCTGTCTGTCTGTCTGTCTGTCTGTCTGTCTGTCTGTCTGTCTGTCTGTCTGTCTGTCTGTCTGTCTGTCTGTCTGTCTGTCTGTCTGTCTGTCTGTCTGTCTGTCTGTCTGTCTGTCTGTCTGTCTGTCTGTCTGTCTGTCTGTCTGTCTGTCTGTCTGTCTGTCTGTCTGTCTGTCTGTCTGTCTGTCTGTCTGTCTGTCTGTCTGTCTGTCTGTCTGTCTGTCTGTCTGTCTGTCTGTCTGTCTGTCTGTCTGTCTGTCTGTCTGTCTGTCTGTCTGTCTGTCTGTCTGTCTGTCTGTCTGTCTGTCTGTCTGTCTGTCTGTCTGTCTGTCTGTCTGTCTGTCTGTCTGTCTGTCTGTCTGTCTGTCTGTCTGTCTGTCTGTCTGTCTGTCTGTCTGTCTGTCTGTCTGTCTGTCTGTCTGTCTGTCTGTCTGTCTGTCTGTCTGTCTGTCTGTCTGTCTGTCTGTCTGTCTGTCTGTCTGTCTGTCTGTCTGTCTGTCTGTCTGTCTGTCTGTCTGTCTGTCTGTCTGTCTGTCTGTCTGTCTGTCTGTCTGTCTGTCTGTCTGTCTGTCTGTCTGTCTGTCTGTCTGTCTGTCTGTCTGTCTGTCTGTCTGTCTGTCTGTCTGTCTGTCTGTCTGTCTGTCTGTCTGTCTGTCTGTCTGTCTGTCTGTCTGTCTGTCTGTCTGTCTGTCTGTCTGTCTGTCTGTCTGTCTGTCTGTCTGTCTGTCTGTCTGTCTGTCTGTCTGTCTGTCTGTCTGTCTGTCTGTCTGTCTGTCTGTCTGTCTGTCTGTCTGTCTGTCTGTCTGTCTGTCTGTCTGTCTGTCTGTCTGTCTGTCTGTCTGTCTGTCTGTCTGTCTGTCTGTCTGTCTGTCTGTCTGTCTGTCTGTCTGTCTGTCTGTCTGTCTGTCTGTCTGTCTGTCTGTCTGTCTGTCTGTCTGTCTGTCTGTCTGTCTGTCTGTCTGTCTGTCTGTCTGTCTGTCTGTCTGTCTGTCTGTCTGTCTGTCTGTCTGTCTGTCTGTCTGTCTGTCTGTCTCTGTCTGTCTGTCTGTCTGTCTGTCTGTCTGTCTGTCTGTCTGTCTGTCTGTCTGTCTGTCTGTCTGTCTGTCTGTCTGTCTGTCTGTCTGTCTGTCTGTCTGTCTGTCTGTCTGTCTGTCTGTCTGTCTGTCTGTCTGTCTGTCTGTCTGTCTGTCTGTCTGTCTGTCTGTCTGTCTGTCTGTCTGTCTGTCTGTCTGTCTGTCTGTCTGTCTGTCTGTCTGTCTGTCTGTCTGTCTGTCTGTCTGTCTGTCTGTCTGTCTGTCTGTCTGTCTGTCTGTCTGTCTGTCTGTCTGTCTGTCTGTCTGTCTGTCTGTCTGTCTGTCTGTCTGTCTGTCTGTCTGTCTGTCTGTCTGTCTGTCTGTCTGTCTGTCTGTCTGTCTGTCTGTCTGTCTGTCTGTCTGTCTGTCTGTCTGTCTGTCTGTCTGTCTGTCTGTCTGTCTGTCTGTCTGTCTGTCTGTCTGTCTGTCTGTCTGTCTGTCTGTCTGGCTGTTTGTCTGTCTGTCTGTCTGTCTGTCTGTCTGTCTGTCTGTCTGTCTGTCTGTCTGTCTGTCTGTCTGTCTGTCTGTCTGTCTGTCTGTCTGTCTGTCTGTCTGTCTGTCTGTCTGTCTGTCTGTCTGTCTGTCTGTCTGTCTGTCTGTCTGTCTGTCTGTCTGTCTGTCTGTCTGTCTGTCTGTCTGTCTGTCTGTCTGTCTGTCTGTCTGTCTGTCTGTCTGTCTGTCTGTCTGTCTGTCTGTCTGTCTGTCTGTCCTGTCTGTCTGTCTGTCTGTCTGTCTGTCTGTCTGTCTGTCTGTCTGTCTGTCTGTCTGTCTGTCTGTCTGTCTGTCTGTCTGTCTGTCTGTCTGTCTGTCTGTCTGTCTGTCTGTCTGTCTGTCTGTCTGTCTGTCTGTCTGTCTGTCTGTCTGTCTGTCTGTCTGTCTGTCTGTCTGTCTGTCTGTCTGTCTGTCTGTCTGTCTGTCTGTCTGTCTGTCTGTCTGTCTGTCTGTCTGTCTGTCTGTCTGTCTGTCTGTCTGTCTGTCTGTCTGTCTGTCTGTCTGTCTGTCTGTCTGTCTGTCTGTCTGTCTGTCTGTCTGTCTGTCTGTCTGTCCTGTCTGTCTGTCTGTCTGTCTGTCTGTCTGTCTGTCTGTCTGTCTGTCTGTCTGTCTGTCTGTCTGTCTGTCTGTCTGTCTGTCTGTCTGTCTGTCTGTCTGTCTGTCTGTCTGTCTGTCTGTCTGTCTGTCTGTCTGTCTGTCTGTCTGTCTGTCTGTCTGTCTGTCTGTCTGTCTGTCTGTCTGTCTGTCTGTCTGTCTGTCTGTCTGTCTGTCTGTCTGTCTGTCTGTCTGTCTGTCTGTCTGTCTGTCTGTCTGTCTGTCTGTCTGTCTGTCTGTCTGTCTGTCTGTCTGTCTGTCTGTCTGTCTGTCTGTCTGTCTGTCTGTCTGTCTGTCTGTCTGTCTGTCTGTCTGTCTGTCTGTCTGTCTGTCTGTCTGTCTGTCTGTCTGTCTGTCTGATTTTCTGGTGGGACTTTTCTAGATTACACATATTTTTTCAAAAATTTGTTGTTTCTGTTCTACTTATTTTATTACTCTCCATCTAGAAAACTGAAGTATTTCACAAAAAAAATTGAGATTTTTTTTAAGTTCTAACAAACCTTTTCCAAAGTTGACACACCTTAAGGCCCACCGATGATGGCATTTTGGTTCACTGTCTTGTGCTTGCTGCATAATCAAATATTATTTTTCTGCTGATTGCTGGCAGCGAAGAATTGTTCATCCCATTTCAAATGGGAGTTATCCGTTCCCCCATTTTTCTGACCCATTCTACCCGATTTATTTTTTTTTTTCGTTCTCAATTTCAGTAATCACCACATCTCATAGACTCCCGTCCAAACAGAACCCCCAAACATAAAAATGACATGTAGATACCTATATTTTCAAATTGCTCTACCTTGGGTGTAATTTAATTTTAAAATTTCAGAATTTTCTAACAGGCTCCATTATTGTTATGATGATAGTTCGACCATGGGGGCCGTTTTAGTTTTAGGGGGCTTCGCTCAGTTTGGATCATTCAGTCCGGCAGCACAATATTGCGGTACTCTCGCCCTGGGTCGAGTGACGACTTTGGCTTTACCGCTAGCTAAATTCCGTTTCCGGTTGGCCCAAGCGGATTCCGGGAAAAGTCCAAACTTTGAAAATGCGTGCATATCAGCGCAAGAATTAATCGAAATTGTTTGGACCGACAGCACAGTCAGAGGGCAGATCATGTAGGCAGTTGATGGAAAGTAATGCTCGGTGTGAGCAATATTATATGGGTGGGGTGCCGAAAGTTGCTCCAAGACAGAGGTGTGCAATTCGATGTTGTTTAAAGTTTCACTAAACTAAATTCTAGGGAAAAACTTTTTTAAGAAAATAATTAAAATATCGGTACATTATTTAAACAATCCTTAGGCTTTTTCTACTATCGGCTGTAAAAAGTCTTATGGCAGAACTAAACAAAACCTTAAAGTATTATTTCAATAAAATTTTAGAGGCAATGTATTTCCATGGTGAAAAATATTTTAAAGCCTGTAATTTTCAAAGCTTGTGAACCACTGGTGCCCGACAATAATCTTCCTGCCGGCGCTAAATGGGCTCAATTTGAAACATTTTGGCATCCATCGGAAAACGATGATCAGACAGCACAGTTGCTGAGTTTGGCCTCCATACCAAACCAACTAGGCACCCGCACTGCTAGTCATGTTTATTCGCATGAATCTGAAATGTATATCCGATTAGGGTAATCCGTGGAAAATGGCTGATCTAATAAAATATGTTCCCGAAATCAATCAGTGGCGACATTTCAACCGTAAGAGGACAGCTAGCTGCCTGAGCTGGGCGTATAATGTCGGAACAATTTTAGATATGCCCATTGCTTGGAACTGCTAAATATTAGTTTTCACTAAAAATAGCAACGAGTTGTAATACGTTCGAATTGATTGATTGGTGAGCTCAATAATTATTGTAACTCAAGAGCTTGGGCGTACAGTTATCAACGACCATCAAGGAGAATGTCAGCGAAATAAGTTAACAGTTAGGAAGATGTGTTAAATATTTTAAGTTTTATAACTTTAGTGCATAAAAACTTAACTTTTTTTTTTATTTAACATCTATATCTTCTCTATATATTGTAAGTTGAAAAAATTGTTGGTACAACACAAGATGAGACATCAAAACAATAAAAAAAAGGGACTATTTGAGCAGGATTGTAGCACATTGGCATCATTTTATAAATTGAAAGTCCTCTTAGCAGATTAAAAAAAACTTTTCACATATATATATAGGGGAAAGTGGGATGAGACGGGCACCCTAAGGTAGAATCGCAATATAAAATCAGATTTTTCATTTTTCATCTCAGTCTTCATGCACATCCCAGACGGAGGCCGGACATTCGGCCGAAGGCCGATAGGCCGAAAGATGTTAGGCCGAAAGATGTTAGTCCGAGAATTGTTAGGCCGAAAGATGTTAGGCCGAAAGATGTTAGGCCGAAAGATGTTAGGCCGAAAGATGTTAGGCCGAAGGTCGCTAGGCCGAATGGGTTAAAAGGCCGACGGATGTTCGGCCGAATAGGACAATAGGCCGAATGGGACATTAGGCCGAAGGTTGTTTGGCCGAATATTATATGGCCGAATGGTCATTAAGCCGAATGGTCATTTGGCCTAATGGTCATTAGGCCGAATGGTTGTAAGTCCAAAAGGTCGTAAGGCCGGAAGGTCGTAACGAATGTTCGTAAGGTCGAATGGATGCTAGGCCGAAAGATTGTTAGGCCGAATGGTCGTCGGGCCAAATAGTTGTAAGGGCGAATGGATGCTTGGCCGAAATGTCGTTAGGCTGAATGGTCACTAGGCCGAATGGATGCTAGATGGTCATTAGGCCGATTGGTTGTTCATTCATTAACCATTTGGCGACCATAACGACCATTTGGCTTGACGACCATTCGGCCTAATGACCTTTCAGCCTAACGACAATTCGGCCTAACATCTATTCGGCCTAATGACCATTCGGCCTAGTAACCATTCGGCCTTATGACCATTAGGCCTAATGACCATTCGGCCGCACATCCTTTCAGCCTTGCGTCCTTTCGGCCTAACAGCCTTCGGCTGGATAACCGTCAGCCGAATAACCCATACGGCCTAGTGGCCTATTCGGCCAGATAGCCCATTCGGCCTAACGTCTATCGGCCGAATGACCCTCGGCCGAATAGCTTTCCACCTAATGACTTTCGGCCGAATGACCCAGCCTCATCCTAGACAACCATTTGGTGGGTATTTCGAATTTGCAACATAAATATACTTGTTAACATATCGAAAAGTCTGTTTCACATAGAATCTTTTCGCATCTTTTCATTAACTGCAGCGCCCCTAGTTGTCACATCGCGAATCTGACAGTGTTTTGATCCGGATGGTTTGTTTACTAAGTGGTGAAAATTTCATCAAGATTAAAGCAGTCAGTCAAAAGTTATCGACGATGGAACGCGAAAGGCGAGAGAAAATTCTGCACACTAACGTAGAGAAACCGACGTGGCAGGGGTAAAGATCGCAAAATTCCAGAAATATCCAAAATCGACTGTAAATTCGGTGCTGCAACCTTACCGGGAGACCTTTACGGTGGATCGAGCAAAAAAAAACCAGTAGAACATATGACCGGAAGCTGCGAGCAAAGGTAATTCGATCAGTTCACAATAATCCTGGAATCTCCTTGCGTGATTTGGCGAAAAAGTTCAAGACGAACCACAGAACAGCTCGACAAATTTGTTTGCGAGAAGGCTTGCGGTCGTATCATGCAAGCAAACATCCCAACAGGACGCTGAAACAAAACCTGGTTGCCAGAACCAAGGCAAGGAAGTTGTACGAGAAAGTGTTGACCAAGTACAACGGATGCATTTTGATGGACGACGAAACTTACGTCAAAATGGATTTTGGACAAATACCCGGTAACAAATTTTACCTTGCGAAGCGTAAAGGGAATTTTGCGGGTAGATTCAAGTTTGATTTCGCAGATAAATTTGCTCGTAAATTGATGATTTGGCAAGGGATCTGTAGTTGTTGGAAGAAGACTAAGATTTTCATCACTGGGACACAATGAATGAAAATGTTTACAAAGAAGAATGTCTCCAGAAGAGGGTTTTGCCATTCATTCGGTCCCACAAAGGTCCAGTGAAGTTCTGGTTGGACCTGGCAAGCTGCCACTACAGCCGGGATGTCGTTAAGTGGTATAAGGAGAACCAGATCGATTTTGTTGAAAAAAGTATGAATACACCAAACTGCCCGGATTCGTCCTATCGAGAAATATTGGGCAATAGTTAAGGGCAAACTGTAGAAATGTGGCAGAACTGTGTACTGCAGTACTGTGCAGAAAATGATGGGTGGTATCACAAAAAGTTCGAATCCGAAAAACTGACGAAAAGCTGACGAAAAGCTGACGAAAAGCTGACGAATGATTTTTATGTATTTTTTTTTCCTTAATGTGCAATAAAAACCCTACAAAATGACATTTTGACTTTTGTTGTACGACATTTCTTTGCGGAGAAATGATCTATTTTATCCGACCAGATTCTATGTGAAACATACTTTATATAATGCAGCAAAACCAGTATATACGTATCATTTTTAGGCCATATTGGTACATTAGCACACATATTCTTGATTTGGGTTTTATTGAATTGCAATTTGCACGATTCGTCATGCGAATCATTTACGACTACCCTGATTCTTTTTGGAATATACTATGATAATTAACATCGTCATATAGATGATAGAAGTAGTAATCTTGTAGGTCTTCGCTCAATATGCGATTGTGAATATCTTTATTTTCGACATTTTTCGTAACAATATGCAAAGTTTAGGGCTCTCATTGTATAGCATATATCTCCAAGTGGCAAGCAGAGTTGCGAGTTTATTTTCCGTTTTCCAGTTTACAAGTTTTGTTTCGGTAGCTATGTCACTATCAGACGGCATCTTAAAATCCAATATGGCGGCTTCCGCTGAACATTAAAATAATTTTAATCACTAAAAATCTCATTCCTCAGTATTCCCTAAATATGAGCATTCAGTGGATGGATTAACTAGAAGAAGTCGAATTTCGCTATCCGGCGGCTTCAGCTGAGCTTAAAACTGCTGGAAATGATTGAAAATCGCACCCCAAAATATTGGTGATGAAAGGTCTAAAAAAGGAGAATTCAAATTTCTCTTTTCCTCTGATCGTTTTAATCTTGCCCATGTTTCTTGAATAGATTTATTTATTTACATTTCGTCTCGCGATTTGTGACTCACGCAGTTAAAAGAAATATCAACGATTTCTTATCTCAAGAAATTTTATTTTTGGAAAAGAAAAAAGTTAAGGTTTTGCATGTGTAAGCACGTCCACAGATAAAAAATGTTTTTTTTTCTGAAAATTTCCTTGTTAAATGAATGTGATTATAAGTTTTTGTAACCTTTTTAGATATAAGAAGAAGCAATTACTACTTGGTAGCTATTCACGTATTCCTAAGAAAGATCATGGAAAGTGGCCAATTTTATTGATTTAAATTTCTACTTAGTGACAACAAAACTGAAGCTACACATTAACTCTCCTGTAAAACTATTTGATTATGTAGAATTCATTTTACCATTTCAACAGAAAACTTTACTTATTTGAGTTGATGAATTTTAACTCAAAAAGTTACTCTAAACTTTTCTAAAACACAAATTATCGCCGAACATTTTCAAACTCATGTTTTCCATAATGTTTCATCCCTTTGGGCCACCGATTAGGTTATTGGCAATCATTCCACCAGAATAATCTCTGTAAGTTGGTTGGCAGATTCACTCCTAAACTCCACCGACATAATCACTGTCAGCCTTCATTATGCGTTTGCACACACATGGTTGAAACATGGCTGGGTTTGGGTCGCCCAAGTCGTAATAGTAACAGCGATTGCAATAACCATAATCATCATTATCGCCATAACTATGATGATCATCGCTCGCTAGCTCGATGGCGGTCAATAGGTTCGATGCGTTTAAGCGTTTAACTCGCTCGCTCGCGCGTTAGCTTCCAATTGGCTGTGTGGTTTAGAGAAGAGATCCGGGGGAAAGGGATTTTTAGCAGTTGCTTCCGGAACGAACTGCCCATCAACGCCATCGCAGTGCATCCGAGTCCCATGAACCAGAGAAAATGAGGTCAAGTTGCAACTTTAACACTATGGGTCCGAAAACATATTTGATAGGCTCGTAATCCTCGTTATCCTCAGTCTCATAATAAGATATTGGTTTGAATAAAATTGGAAGTATTATTTGAAAATTTGTTTAAATGATCTAAAAAAAATTTCAAAACATGATATGAGCAACAATAAATAATGGAAATGTTTTCGAACCACCGTGCATTCGGATTAGTCAAAAAAAGCTTTTTGGAATGGGTCAAAGTGGGGGTGGATTGGCAAGTTCTAGCATTGAGCGAGCGTTGGAGGACTTTGAGGGCCCCGCTTCATCAGAAGCATTGTATTACAGCAGCAGCTCCCTGGTTTAGAACTGATTATCAGCGATTAGAATAAATTGCATTGTGTATAATATGATAATAAGTAGGTACTTTAACGGAAATTCTACTGGTTATTCTAGGGGCTCCCATTATCGGAGCAAAATGCTAACCACCAATTGGCACAGCTCTAGGGGAGGTGCGTTTGATTTTCTACACTGTCGAGAAGCCAAAAGGTTTCGTTTGAAATTGCATTTTATATGCGCTGAATGGATGTTAACACCGTGTTTAGTGAATTGTCTAGAAAAGAACTGATTGCTTTCGATTTTCATGAAAACACATGGAAAAACGGAATAAATTTGATCAGATTTTACGAATTAAAAATTATTGAAAAAATTAAAAACCTCATAAGCTTCAGATATAAGTTATTTAAATTAAATTTGTAGGTTAATAAGAAAGCAAGTAAGAAGGTAAGTGAGTGAGTAAGTAAGTAAGTAAGTCAGTAAGTAAGTAAGTCAGTAAGTAAGTAAGTAAGTAAGTAAGTAAGTAAGTAAGTAAGTAATAAGTAATTAAGTAAGTAAGTAAGTAAGCAAGTAAGTAAGTAAGTAAGTAAGTAAGTAAGTAAGTAAGTAAGTAAGTAAGTCAGTAAGTAAGTAAGTAAGTAAGTAAGTAAGTAAGTAAGTAAGTAAGTAAGTAAGTAAGTAAGTAAGTAAGTAAGTAAGTAAGTAAGTAAGTAAGTAAGTAAGTAAGTAAGTAAGTAAGTAAGTAAGTAAGCAAGTAAGTAAGTAAGTAAGTAAGTAAGTAAGTAAGTAAGTAAGTAAGTGAGTAAGTAAGTAAGTAAGTAAGTAAGTAAGTAAGTAAGTAAGTAAGTAAGAAAGTAAGTAAGTAAGAAAGTAAGTAAGTAAGTAAGTAAGTAAGTAAGTAAGTAAGTAAGTAAGTAAGTAAGTAAGTAAGTAAGTAAGAAAGTAAGTAAGTAAGTAAGTAAGTAAGTAAGTAAGTAAGTAAGTAAGTAAGTAAGTAAGTAAGTAAGTAAGTAAGTAAGTAAGTAAGTAAGTAAGAAAGTAAGTAAGTTAGAAAGTATGTAAGTATGTAAGGAAGTAAGGAAGTAAGTAAGGAAGTAAGGAAGTAAGTAAGTAAGTAAGTAAGTAAGTAAGTAAGTAAGTAAGTAAGTAAGTAAGTAAGTAAGTAAGTAAGTAGTAAAGATTCTCAGTTTTTCCTTCTTTTGAAATTTTGAATTTTTTTCCAACTGGCTCAAGTTTGATGCACCATCCAACAATTATTTGCCCCGAAAAAATCAACATTTAGCCCTCTCCTCTCCCGTTTTGTAACAGACCGTAACGTTTAGACGTGTCCCGCTAAAAGAATTACATTTATTGGTTAACCCAAAATTCATCCCTTAACTTGTCCGTTAGTTTTTTTTTCAAAATAATTCAATATTTCCTATGATTTAATAAAAACTTGTGTCTTCTGTGTTTCACAATGCTCATAATTGAAAATTCTTTAAATTTTCAATATAATTTCCATAAAAAGGTTAAACAAACCAACAGACGATTGGCCTGAAATCTTACGAGCTGTCTTTGTTTTGCTCATTCATCTGAATCAGTTCAAAAGCTTTGAAGGCATGGACTTTAAATAGCAGTGGGCTTAAGAAAGAGGTTTCAAGCTCATGTGAAAAAAGAATTACCTTTTGAGATTCTTATGATATTTAAGGATGACCTCTCGGATTCTTAAAGTAAAATTAATAAAAGACTAAGATAAATGTGGGATTGTGATATTGCTCAGTTGGCAAGTCAGTTGCTAATTGAGCCGATATCTGCGAACAAAAAAAATAGATTGCTTTTATGAACAGATATTTTAAACCTTGTACAGACCCCGTTCGTTTTTGGCAACACGACCGTAAATTTTATGTTGCTAAAATCGAATGTACCCAAAATCGAACGATTTTTATGTCACTTTATATTATTTTCATTTCAAATTAATCCAAATTGACGTAAAACATAATTGAGCACATTTTTGTTTTTAAATTTGGTTTAATTAAGTTTGATTTAAGCAGTTAAACATGGAAAAAATCATGATTTTACTATTTGAAACTAGTATACTTAAGCCACAGACAAACAGACGGGACACTCAATTTTCATTCTTCGCAAAACTTAAAACAAGAGCCAGAGTGATAGGCAATGTCGCCACCAGATAGCACTACTTTACCAGTTTTCGAAAATCAAAATTCAGGGTAGCCGTTTGCTTTGTTTATCTTTCCGTGACAACCAGAAACTCAATCGAAAATAAAACCGCTTTTGTTGAAACGTAAGTTGATTCATCTTTAAAGTTTTTCAAAATGTTATTCATAGTTTTACAGTTTATGTTTCAGGAGTAATCTGTATAAATAGCCGATAATCAGCTGGTGTTGTTACGATTTCCTGATGTGATCCAGAAGCTAATGTTTACCAAAAAGAAGTGATCGTCCATGTAATGCCAAACCATGTTGGAAATATTTTAAGAACATCTGAATACATCTTTTCAATATTTTATTTGAAAAAAAGAAATCCCGAAACAGGTTCTGATGATGGTTCCAGAAAAGCTACATTGTATATTTTCCTGTGCAAACAGCCAACGCACATATTGTTTGCTAAGAATTGAAGTAGATTTGACGAGAGAGAAAACCCTGCAGCGAAAAGGGATCACAATCACAGCTCGTAGAATATGGAAAAGTATCGATTTCAGAAAGTTTAACACCTGGTATTCGATGATACTGGAAACAGATCACAGAAGTAATGAGAGTAAGAAGTTTTTCACACATGTAATCTTTGAATCTAAAAAATACCCTTTTTTGGAGAGTTTCACTTATGAACTATTAAAATACAATTTACTTCACAACCTGACATTAGATTAGATTAGAGTATTGCGTTGCTGTTACCGTAATTTGTTTTTCTTGTGGGATGATTGTTATGGTGTTGGTAAAAAGTCAGATTGTTATTGGTGCTACACGAGGCAGAAATTCCGAAAAATTTATTAAGTATTGTAAAACTAGATAGAGATGTAGATATTTCAAATTCTTCAGTTTATGTTGTGTCTTGACAATAATTGACGATCACAAAAAAGGCTTTTAGCCAACGGTTTCGTTTTGGTATTTTCCAATTATTTGCATCTGGAATATAAAATTGTTAGTTAAAATAACTTTAAAAACACTAACGATACATTGATGCATCAATCCGATGCCGGAAAAATTGCTCTGAGGGTTTTTGGATTTTTTTCATCTTCTATTATCGTTCTTTCAAGTTTCTGGAAACTTCGTATAACTTTCGGTCTTAAACAGGATACTTCTCAACTCCTGGATTTGTTGTTATCTGATCTTCAATGATTTGAACCATCCTGATCACGCTTTAAACAAGCAAATTGTGAAGCAAATTCGTGAACAAATGAAAATTTTTGTTTGTTTACATTTTTTGGTAACACCATGATATCGTAGGCTACCTAGATCAGTTTTTATGTAGAAAGCTGATTGGTAGGCAATACCGCCAGCAGATGGCAGTGTAGTCTCTTGCAAAAATTCTTATCAATTTTCTTCTGAGTGTCCTGTCTGTTTGTTTGTGCTTAAGCCAAAATGAAAAAAAATCACGCTTATATTACGTTTTACATCAATTTTTATCAATTTGAAATGAGAATAAAAAATTAATAAGTGATTAAAAAAATCGTCTTTTTTGGATGTTGCCAAAAACGAATGGTTTTGCTCGGATGTTGCAAAATCGAATGTTGCCAAAACCAAACGGGGTCTGTAGTTATTTAATTCGGAATTATGATTTTTTTAATTGGCGAAATACTAGATGAAAGTTGATTTTTTATTATTCCTCTCAAAATATTCTTCAAAACTAAATTTAATAGGAAAAACGGGCTTTATGCGCTTATCAATTCCAAGAGTGTCTATTTGCCAGTTATCAAGTATAGACAATTGAAGCGTTTCTTGCCATTTAATGCAAAAAGTTAAAACATCGGATAAAGAATAAAAATGGGAAGTGAATATTTATTTTAAAACAGTCACACCTCACGGTGTCTTTTTTATGGATCAATAAAATGAAAAATTAGGAATCTCTGAAAATTTGCCACATAATGCAGAAATAAAAAAATACACGAACAAGTCTTTAAAACTTCTACCAACAGTCATTCCTGAAAACATCAAATTTTCCATTTCCATGCTGAGATGTATTGAGCTTATTTGAATAATAATCTACGGTAGTTATAATAGCTCCAAACATTTCCATGAAAAATATTTGAACCTACAATTTTAGAAAAAAAAACTTATTGATTTTGAAGAAAATTTTAAAACTATCAATGAAAATTTTCTAGAAAATCCTGTTACAATTTTTGGGAACACTGTAGAAAATAAACAACAAAAACTGATATAAAGGTGTTTTTTTCTATGATCATTTTTACCGAAGACAGAATGCAGTTTTGAGTTAAGATTTTCATCAACCAACATTATAATGGTTTATACAAAAAAAAACCTATAACTTGATTTCTATGGGTTTCGGAAACGTGACTGTTGTTGGTAGATTCTGGTGTTATGAATTCGAATCATTCGCCAGATTTTGTTAATCCGCTTTTGTTCAAGTGATCAGGCGTGTAGAAATTTTGAAATGAATCGATTTTGAGTTAAAAGTGGAGTTTTTTTTAGATTTTTTGATTTTGAATCTCTGTTTAACTTTTTGATACATATATCTTTATTTCGGTATCGATTTTTGAAAAGGACCAATACGCGATGACCTCTGTTTTGAGAATAATGCATTTGAAGTTTCAGAAAAATATAATCAATCGCCTATTTCACTGCATCCTATAATTTTTCAAAATAAAAAAGTCCTTTAAAATTTGCTGGATTTCATTCCGCGATACGTTAATACAAGTTTCCCGTGATTGTTACGTAAAATATGAATAAATTGGTTTTTTGGCCCTTTTGTTTTCTCATTTCGTTTATTCGCCAGAATTGACTTCAATAGAAACATTCTTCGATGTTTTGTTTTCCTAACTGTCAGCTTGTCTTCATAAGTAAAAATAACTTTAACCATTAGAGTTCAAATGTTTTTCCGAAAAATATTTTTATACCAATCGTTTGATGTTCAAATGGAAGAATGATGTAGGAATCCTACTTTTCTGTCACTCTCCCAGTATCCCGCAAGGGAACCCGGAGAAAATAAATCGATTAATCTATTCCAACCAAAGGAACGAACCGACCGGAGCCAACAAACTCTGGAGGCAAACTTTTTATCAACGACAATCGTCACTTGACTCGATTCGATTGCACCGACACCAATATTATTTATCTGCTCCACTCGAACACATAAATTTCTATTAGTTCGAAATAATCATTTATCTTCCGAACTTTCACACGCAAGAATTTCGTTTTTGGCCCGCCTAGCGCTTCGACTTCAGTAGAATGCAGCAACTTGTAGAAGGGCATAAGAGAAAAAAAACTTTCTTCCGAGGTTTTTTTTCCTTTGGGCTCCTGGAGCAAGAAAGGCTTCCGACAGTCGGGCACTTGATGGTTTTCTATGGTAACTTTACTTATTTTGGATCCAATTCATGTAGAATATAAATCATTTTTAAATTTATTCTCTGTAGAACTTTAAAAAAATACGGATTTACCAGATTTAAATTTTAAACGTTGCCACTTTTTATAATTTCAACAAACTTTCTCAATAGAAAACCCAAACATACAAGTAAATCCCCTAAAGTCTTGAGGGTATTTTTCCCTTTTTTGACTTACAACGAAGGATTCTACCCAAGCGATGCTTTCATTCGTCTGCATACGTGGTAATTTCTCGGTAAAGATTGTTTTCTCAACAGGATATGTGATCCGGATATCGCTGGTAATGATTATAAAACACATTTCGACTTCAATGTTTTTTCTTCTGATTTGTTTACAAGCATACTTTAATTCGATGGCAGAATTTCAGAATACCATTTCATGTTATTTTTTTCATTACCTTTTCTTGTTTTTTTATTAAGAGGACAATCAACCCTTTGTTTCATAAAGTAACAAATATGCAACAATAAATGAATGAAAAAATGGAAAAATCGTATTTTATTTTATTTTATTCTTTTGATGTACTCATCATTTTCAACTGTTTAAAATGATTTTTAAGGAAAAATAAAAAAAAATCATGAAAGGAAGGGTTGAAGCAAAGAAGGAATTTCTTAAGTTTGTAATCATATTTTTACTGTACCTATATCTTGTGAGCAGAATTTCCCGTTCTCACGATAAAAATCCAAGGAGTGTTTTTTCAAACCTCCGCCCCAAAAGAAAGCAGTCTTCTTCCTTAATGTCCCAAAGCATCCCCTCTGGCGCAACACATTTTTTCATATGATGCGAATGGAAGGTTTTTCCTGAAAATGCTCCACACAAACGAAAACGGCCAGAATTCTGTTATTGACACTTGCCTGCACTCGAGGCCATGAGTTATGAAGTGGTTGGCCTGCATTTAAAAGGTTTTGGTGTGCAAAATCCAAAGACGCTGGCAAGGAGATGTGTTGCATATGCGGTTTAAACTGACTTTTGGTCGGTATTTTTTTTTTCTCTTTTTCAGAAACCTTAGTCCATTAAATTCAAATAATTTTAGAGAAATTTGGAACTTGATGATAATTTTAATTTTTTTTTAAGTTCACACGCATTCCGGGGTCTTTTTAATTTTTTTTAAATACATTTCCCTACTATTTATACGATGCATTACTACTTAATTTTGCAAACGGTAAATAAATTCACAAAGTGATTAAAATAAAAAAAATTATGATAATGACATGACTATTTAAAACTATCACAATTTTGACAAATTTGAAAATGTTAACAATAGAGATGTACCGAATAGTGGTATTCGGCGAACGGCCGAATACCGAATATTAACTATTTCAACTATTCGGCCAAACGAATATTCGGCCGAATATTCGGTCGAATATTCTGTTGAGTTTTCAATAGAAATACTTCTATTTCAACTGCTATTTCTAATACAAATTTTCTATATCTGCCATTTTAATGTCCTTCATGTTTTTAAGTCGGTTATATCCAACCAGATCTTTAAGATCATCAGATCTTTTTGAAGTAGAGGTTTCTTTTATTATCGAAATTTCACCATTAGCAAAAAGGACATTAAATGACTTGTAGCTTCTAGGACGTTTATCACAAAAGAGATTAGATTCCTGTGAAATCTGGGACAAAACATGTCAAAATATGTGTTAAGCTATTTGAAATAGCTTTTTTATTATACAGAAATAGATGAATGTCTAATTTTTGCTAGATGTCAAAAAAATAGTTGATAAAAGAACGATGATATTTAACCTTCCTTAAGCTTCCAATACTTCCTACGAAACGTATTCACACGGCCAGGTCTGAACGATTTTTCGAAAAACTTGTAAAAAATAGGGAAAATCTGGACATAAACTAGGCCTTATTCTCAAACATAAAAGAGAAAATAAGAAATAAAATAACTTGAAATTTAAAGTTATCATCGAATCACAACAGCAGTGTTCAAATCGTATCCAACGAGTAAATTTACTCTAAAAAATCGTTTTGTAACAGAAAATTTAAAAAAATTCTAAGAGACATTTGTTTTTTTTATTTGATTAAGCAACAAATCTGAATAAACCCGGGTGAAATCCGGAAAGTTTAAAAAAATATGTGGCTATCGCTATCAGATTTAATTTTCTCGAATTCTTTATGTGGTTCATGGGCAAGCCTGGATATATCAAAAAATATTTTAATAAACGATAATCAAATTATAAAGCTATCTACAGTGAAAAATACACGGATACATCTGAAATGTTTTACTGCAACCAAAAGTTTTTGATGATTTTAAAGGTTTTCCAATATTACTTTTGGATTATTTTTATTTTTATTTTTTATTTTCATAGTATTCCGTCTCACGACATTTCTTGACGAACATAATTCCTAAAATTCACTCGGTCCATGGCAACCGTTACTTTTGGATATCTTATTTATTATCCAACATCAGTTGAAAATATTGAGAAATCTGTTTTTGTATGTATTAAAAAAAAATAAATATTCGGCCTATTCGGCCGAATAATTAGCTCAACTATTTGCTGAGCCGAATATTCGGCTTAACGGTTTTTTGGCGGTATTCGGCGCCGAATATTCGGTCGACCGAATATTCGGTACATCTCTAGTTAACAATTTAAAAAATTGTATCAATTATGACATACAGGCCTCATTCGTTTTTGGCAACATTCGATTTTGGCAACACTCGATTTTGGCAACATTCGATTTTGGCAACATTCGATTTTGGCACATGTGCCAAAATCGAACGGTTTTTAGAAGCGGCATTACCTTTTAGTGTTCTCTATAACAGGACCGATATTATTGAAACAAACACCATAAAAACGTTTTTATGTTCTGAAATGGTGATAAAATACAACAAGATAAACAAATGTTTTTTAAAAAAATTACAAATTACTCAAAAATGACAAAAAGATGAAAAATAAAAAAAAAATAACAAACAAATACAAACAAAAGACTAGAAATGACAAGAAACTACTAAAAAATAATGAAAAATTACAAAAACAGCATATTTGACAAAGACAACCAAGATTATAAACAAAACAAGAGTAGTGGAAAATGCATCAAAACATAAGAAAAAATTATAAAAAAATGACTAAAAATTATCGGAAATTGACTAAAAAAACATTAACGATAATGAAAAAAGTTATTTTGGAAAAATGAAAGAAAAAATTTAAGGAAAAATCCGTTCGATTTTGGCAACATTCGATTTTGGCAACACAAAATGTTCGGGCATGTTGCCAAAATCGAACGGGGTCTGTATTACAAAATATTGTCAATTTTGTCAATATTGCTAATTATGCCATTCTAGTCAATTTGGTCAATTTGGTAAATTTTGTAAATTTTGTAAATTTTGTAAATTTTGTCAATTTTGTAAATTTTTTCAATTTTGTCAATTCTGTCAATTTTGTCAATTTTGTCAATTTTGTCAATTTTGTCAATTTTGTCAATTTTGTCAATTTTGTCAATTTTGTCAATTTTGTCAATTTTGTCAATTTTGTCAATTTTGTCAATTTTGTCAATTTTGTCGATTGTGTCAATTTTGTCAATTTTGTCAATTTTGTCAATTTTGTCAATTTTGTCAATTTTGTCAATTTTGTCAATTTTGTCAATTTTGTCAATTTTGTCAATTTTGTCAATTTTGTCAATTTTGTCAATTTTGTCAATTTTGTCAATTTTGTCAATTTTGCCAATTTTGTCAATTTTGTCAATTTTGTCAATTTTAACAATTTTGTCAATTTTGTCAATTTTGTCAATTTTGTCAATTTTGTCAATTTTGTCAATTTTGTCAATTTTGTCAATTTTGTCAATTTTGTCAATTTTGTCAATTTTGTCAATTTTGTCAATTTTGTCAATTTTGTCAATTTTGTCAATTTTGTCAATTTTGTCAATTTTGTCAATTTTGTCAATTTTGTCAATTTTGTCAATTTTGTCAATTTTGTCAATTTTGTCAATTTTGTCAATTTTGTCAATTTTGTCAATTTTGTCAATTTTGTCAATTTTGTCAATTTTGTCAATTTTGTCAATTTTGTCAATTTTGTCAATTTTGTCAATTTTGTCAATTTTGTCAATTTTGTCAATTTGGTCAATTTTGTCAATTTTGTCAATTTTGTCAATTTTGTCAATTTTGTCAATTTTGTCAATTTTGTCAATTTTGTCAATTTTGTCAATTTTGTCAATTTTGTCAATTTTGTCAATTTTGTCAATTTTGTCAATTTTGTCAATTTTGTCAATTTTGACAATTTTAACAATTTTGACAATTTTGACAATTTTTACAATTTTGACAATTTAGACAATTTTGACAATTTTTACAATTTTGACAATTTAGACAATTTTGACAATTTTGACAATTTTGACAATTTTGACAATTTTGACAATTTTGACAATTTTGACAATTTTGACAATTTTGACAATTTTGACAATTTTGACAATTTTGACAATTTTGACAATTTTGACAATTTTGACAATTTTGACAATTTTGACAATTTTGACAATTTTGACAATTTTGACAATTTTGACAATTTTGACAATTTTGACAATTTTGACAATTTTGACAATTTTGACAATTTTGACAATTTTGACAATTTTGACAATTTTGACAATTTTGACAATTTTGACAATTTTGACAATTTTGACAATTTTGACAATTTTGACAATTTTGACAATTTTGACAATTTTGACAATTTTGACAATTTTGACAATTTTGACAATTTTGACAATTTTGACAATTTTGACAATTTTGACAATTTAGACAATTTTGACAATTTTGACAATTTTGAAAATTTTGACAATTTTGACAATTTTGACAATTTTGACAATTTTGACAATTTTGACAATTTTGACAATTTTGACAATTTTGACCATTTTGACAATTTTTACAATTTTTACAATTTTTACAATTTTGACAATTTTGACAATTTTGACAATTTCTTCAATTTTGACAATTTTGACAATTTTGACAATTTTAATAATTTTGACAATTTTGACAATTTTGACAATTTTGACAATTTTGACAATTTAGACAATTTTGACAATTTTGACAATTTTGACACTTTTGACAATTTTGACAATTTGACAATTTTGACAATTTTACAATTTTGACAATTTTGACAATTTTGACAATTTTGACAATTTTGACAATTTTGACAATTTTGACATTTTTGACAATTTTGACAATTTTGACAATTTTGACAATTTTGACAATTTTGACAATTTTGACAATTTTGACAATTTTGACAATTTTGACAATTTTGACAATTTTGACAATTTTGACAATTTTGACAATTTTGACAATTTTGACAATTTTGACAATTTTGACAATTTTGACAATTTTGTCAATTTTGACAATTTTGACAATTTTGACAATTTTGACAATTTTGACAATTTTGAAAATTTTGAAAATTTTGACAATTTTGACAATTTTGACAATTTTGACAATTTTGACAATTTTGACAATTTTGACAATTTTGACAATTTTGACAATTTTGACAATTTTGACAATTTTGACAATTTTGACAATTTTGACAATTTTGACAATTTTGACAATTTTGACAATTTTGACAATTTTGACAATTTTGACAATTTTGACAATTTTGACAATTTTGACAATTTTGACAATTTTGACAATTTTGAAAATTTTGACAATTTTGAAAATTTTGACAATTTTGACAATTTTGACAATTTTGACAATTTTGACAATTTTGACAATTTTGACAATTTTGACAATTTTGACAATTTTGACAATTTTGACAATTTTGACAATTTTGACAATTTTGACAATTTTGACAATTTTGACAATTTTGACAATTTTGACAATTTTGACAATTTTGACAATTTTGACAATTTTGACAATTTTGACAATTTTGACAATTTTGACAATTTTGACAATTTTGACAATTTTGACAATTTTGACAATTTCGACAATTTTGACAATTTTGACCATTTTGACAATTATGACAATTTTGACAATTTTGACAATTTTGACAATTTTGACAATTTTGACAATTTTGACCATTTTTACAGTTTTGACAATTTTGACAATTTTGAAAATTTTGACAATTTTGACAGTTTCGACAGTTTTGACAATTTTGACAATTTCGAAAATTTTGACAATTTTGACAATTTTGACAATTTTGACAATTTTGACAATTTTGACAGTTTTGACAGTTTTGACAGTTTTGACAATTTTGGCATTTTTGATAATTTTGACAATTTTGACAATTTTGACAATTTTGACAATTTTGACAATTTTGACAATTTTGACAATTTTGACAATTTTGACAATTTTGACAATTTTGACAATTTTGACAATTTTGACAATTTTGACTATTTTGACAATTTTTACAATTTTTACAATTTTGACAATTTTGACAATTTTGACAATTTTGACAATTTTGACAATTTTGACAATTTTGACAATTTTGACAATTTTGACAATTTTGACAATTGTGACAATTTTGACAATTTTGACAATTTCGATTATTTAGACCATTTTTACAATTTCGACAGTTTTGGCAATTTCGAAAATTTGATTGTTCCTTGAACTAAGTTCGGACCTCCAAATGAATTAACTGTTCAGTTAATTTGTGGTTGGTATAAATTTTTTTCAAGGAATAGCAAACATAAAAATATGCAGTTTTTTTAGGTTTGGTTATTGATAGGTAAATAATTTCAACATTTCGAAATCAATGAAAGCGTCCATTCGAAATACCCGGTCAACATTATTTGCAGCCTATTGAAATTGATCGGAAGGGTTCATTCCTTGGCCATTCCAGCTTAATCCTTACCCAGTTTATTTGCTTTAATTAGCTTCGAACAAAACCGTTCAATGTTCTGTGCGCGCTCAATTGGATTAGGGATCGCCAGCATGGGGGAGATTGTTGGCCAAAGCCCTGCCTGCCATAAACTAACTAATGGATCCCAGCAAAATCGAAAATGGCTTTCGCGGTTGACAAATCCCGGGATGTGAGCATGCAGCAGCATATTGTGGCCAGACGACGATAATGGAGCTGCAACAAAAATTGCACACTGCACCATAAAACGCTTTCACGGCATGGCTAAACACTCGCGGATAATGACGTCGCGACGTCGTACTTGTCCTTCTCCAAGTCGTCGTCCCGGTGCTCTGCTTCTAATGTTTACCAGGACAGAGTCCAGAGTAGCAGCAGTTGTTTGTAACAAGTAATTGGTTTCTGATTTGATCCCGAACACTAAACCGACGACAGTCAAGTGGATTTTGCAAATTTGTGGCTTCACCTGGTGAATGGCGATTGCATTGGGTTGAGTGAGAGTGGATTTCATGCCCGGGTCGTGGGAGTTCATGCCCGCTCAATTGTGTCCGGATTAAGTATTCGTAATCAAAGAAGGGATTTTATTGCATTTTTAATACCAACCAATCATTCGGGCAATGTGGCAATGGCTGCGATTCCCACGAATGACTGACATTTGGGCTGTTGATTATTGGAGGGTTTCAAAAATAATGATATTTTTTAAATCGATTGCGAATGTGAAAGGTGTTTTCAATGACTTATAATGAAGTAGCCATTTCTATCGGATTCTGTTATATCATGCATATGGATTTATTTTGGCCATATCCCTGTCCCTGTGTGCGTCCCAACTCTTTTTTTGGAAAATATTGAAATCAATGCTCACAGAAAGTGCTTTTAAATAATCTTGTCTTCTTTCCTGAAATTGTATTAAACTTTAACTTTTTCCTGATAAAAAGTAATAGCAAAACGAAAACAATGGTTTATTTTATGTTTTCCTTTAAAAACTGTATCGAAAAGTCATAAGAAACTTTTAAAACTAGTTAACTCAAAAATAGGTGAACTTTTTTCTGTGTGCATGTAAGCTTGTTTACATGTTTGTTTACATGCTTTATATTGATCTTGAAACTAGAAAGAAATTTCTGCACACTTAGTGAACTGAAAATGGTGTTAGCTACAACCAAATCGCAAAACGTTTCAAAGTACACCACGCAAGCGTGAAAAATATCATCGTCAAACATGGCAACGAGTAGTCCTTGAAGAATCTGTCTGAATCCGGAAGAAAAGCTGGTTCCAGTCAGCCCCAGTTTGATGCTAAAGAAGTCACTCATATCAAACGTAATCGATCGGTATCAACGCATGATCTGGCTAAAAAGTTCAAAACCAGCATTGGGATGATTTAGAGAATCAAGGCCAGGAGCTTCTTGAAGCCGTTCGAGAATCGAAAGATACAAGAAATCAGTAGAGCAACAATCTCGAGCGAAAACAGGGGCACGGAAACTTTACGAACGGGTTCTGGACAACAGCAACAGGTGCACCCTAATGAACGACGAAATCTACATCATACAGGATCCAGGAACGCTTCCTGGGCTTCAATTTTACACGAAATTAACGGACGAGAAGGTGGATGATGCCAACTATTGCTGACTGCACGATTGCGATGGTAAAGTTGGGTAGAAGGTTTGGCAAGCTATTTGTACATGTGGTCTGCGGACAAGTATATTCTTCACAAAGGTACAATAAATGCTCAAGTTCACAAAGATGAATGCTTGAAATAAAGCTTGCTGCCCCATCAGTATCAGTATCCCCTCTCTTCTGGCCGGATTTTGCATCTGCACATTACGCCAAGCCTGTACCGCAGTGGCTTTCAGACAATAACATCCAATTCATCGACAAAAACATCAATCCACAAATTTGTCCAGATCTCCGACCGATTGAACGACACTGGGCGATTGTGAAGAGGATCTTTTGGAAGTTTTGGAAGAAGGGGACAGTTTCTCAACGCATGGAAGAATTCGAGAGAAATTGAAAAGCAGCATCCAGGAAATACACAAAAGCTACTGTGCGGAACCTTATGGAAGGCATTTCATCCAAAGTGTGATCATTCTTAAGAACATAATTTTTTGACTTATTTTAGCGATGATATTGTTTTTAATCATACACTGATCTTCAATAAACAGAATTATGAAGATTAAAATTATAAACTTTTTTCATATTTATTTACAAAAAGATGTTGCTAAAGAGTTTTCGTTATAGTCCTTGTTTATTGATGTTTAATGATTAGTGAAATTTAATGTCGTCTATGTTGTGACAAGCGTGCACGAGCAAATGGTTCAAATGAGTGGCAAGTCGACATTGTAATGGTACGTAGTAGACAATGTGGTAATATCCGTAGATCTCCCAACATAGTTTGTTCATAAGGCATGTTAGACTTACTGGGAGTTGATCCCTGCGTGAGTGAACTGGAAAACGCCGGTAGAACGGAAAAATTCACCCGGAGGACCACAGAATATCGTTATTCTGACAGTCGTCATGAGGTGCCAATAGTAACTTCCCTAACTGTTGGTGAAAAAAGAGTTTTCTTGAGATGTGGAGAAGAAAATCTGGAGTCTTAGCCATTTTGGATTGAAGTCGTTCAGTTGGCATTTTTGAGAAGTTAGCTAGATAAAGTCTCGGATTGTGATTTCAAAAAACAGTGATCATAACGGTCTTCGATCATTAATATTTTCGGTCATTTTAGTACGAGCTAGTAGTTTTTCTCTGTGGTGTATCCGGAAAACGACCCTGGACCGATTGTAGTCCAACCCCGAACTGTGGAAGTTATCCGGCGGTGGCTTAGTGCGCAAGTGGAAGAACAATTCTATCGGTAAGTTGATCATTTTAGCTATCCAGGGCAGGCTTCCGAAAAGTACTGGCGAACGGCAGTATTCTTACGAACGTCGCACATACACCTCGATGAAAGCTTTCAAAATATTTCTTCTCCGACTGTTTAAAAAGGAGCAGTTGTGCGATGTACGATGCCTTGTTTTATCTCATGCGAGAGTTTGTTCGTGGATATGAAAGCTTTTTAAGCTCCATGGCAGTTTTGGGAGAATCTTCGTGACAGTTTTCGATTCATTGAATTTCACATGACAGTACAGCTAACTCCGTCCGACTGTAGCCGAGATTTGCTTTTTCAAAGGTATGGGTGAATAAAAGGTTTTCAAAGGTATGATTTTCTTGCTGATTCAAAGGTATGGGTGAATCAGGAACTTAAGAAAACATATTTTGTAAGGAAGGACGTGATTTCCAGTGATCTCTTCAAATAGAGTGCGAATTGAAGAAAATGTCTGTCACTACATATACCGTGTCCCAAAAAAAGATTAGCTTCATCAACCTTTTTGTCTCGTTTCGATATTCGAGTTATTTGTTTTGAATATTTTTTTTTTTTTTCAAATACCTCGCATTTCTTGTTTTTTTTTCAAAAACATGCTGTGCGATAGATTTTTCTGTACTAAAATGTTCTGCATCGAAAATAGCGTTGGTTTGAATCGTAGGTTGAAAATAAGTATTTGTAACTCAAACTCAAATGTCATTAAAATTTTTCAAATTTGTCCCATCCATTGGGCATGCGCGGTCATATAAAAAGGAAATTGTAAGAACAATATCTTGAATTAAAAAAAATGAATTTTTTTTAAAGTTTAAAATTTCTAAAAAGGAAAAAGGAAAAAGTTTTGAAAGAGTTTCGATACCTGTTCCGAAAAATGGAATGGGAAATGCACGACAGGAATGGTCAGAATGATCAGATTGATCAGTCGGATTGAGAGAGAGAGATAGAGATAGAGAGAGAGAGAGAGAGGGAGAGAGAGAGAGAGAAAGAAGAGAGAGAGAGAGAGAGAGAGAGAGAGAGAGAGAGAGAGAGAGAGAGAGAAGCATATGATACGTACGTAAGTCAACAACAGTTTGACAGTTAGATTGAGATTGTTATCTCAACATAGAGCTGAGAAATTTAGAGTGGCCCACGTTACCCCGCTTTTCCCTATCTGAAATAATTAAATTAAAGCTTTTAAACAATCACCAATTTTTTCGAAGACCATGACAAATGTCGCAGACCGTGGCGTACAACATAGCCTTCAACTTCAAGTCTTCTAAACCAACGACCATGAGATCGAATCGTGGTCACAGCAAACATTTTCTGTGGGTTGGTGGTTTAGCATTCGTAAGATGCTATTCATTATATTCTTAAACTTGTAGTTAAGTTAAAAGAGTCTCTTCGAGGAAAGATCAAGTTTCATTGAGATACTGCATGTGTTTTTGTCCGTTTTTCTTGAATAATAAAAAAAATGACTTTTCAGAAAAACGTCGCAGTAGATTTGTTTTCATTTATTGTTCACTAAAATATTAGAATGTCTAGGAATTTAAACAGCTTAAATATGCAATCCAGTGAATTATGTGAGAAAAAAAATACAATTCGATTTATTTGAAGCGTTATTCATTGATATAAGAATATAATGGAAAAATGGCAATCCTAACTACAATTAATTGAGAGTAAAATGTGTGTTGTGGCCATGAAAAGCCATTGGACTGTAGGGTGCGGCGCTTGGCAAAACTACCACTGCTTGCCCTTTCCCCTTCTGGGATTGGGCTTTGACAACCCCTGGTGGTTGCCAAACAGTGGGGGCAGGTCCGAAGACTGGCTGCCTGGGGGCCAAGGCCGATCGATCACTGGCTCGCAGTGGTCGCAAACTAAACTCTTCTTATCAGAGCCCACCCTGGATAGGAAGCAAGCGAGGAGGAAGCACAGAGGAACAACAACACTTCTACTGGCGATGGAACATTCTGGACTTTATTTTCTTTCTCGAACTATTCACACTTATTATTATTTTCTTTCTTGTTCCTCTTCAGGTGGCCTCGGGAAAGGCCACTGTTGGCTGGCTCGCCTATTCTTCCTTCGGTGTTGGTCACTCCGATGGACCGATGTTGCCGCGATGATGGTTAGAAACAAACTAATGATGCAACGCACCGGAGCGCGCGTTTTTATACCTTCGTCGCATCGGCTGCTGCTCGCTGATTGGCTGGCGCTCCACTCGCGTGCATCTCCTCTCGCTCTCTTCTCAGTCCGCTTGTCGGACTGAACATACTCCCCACCGGAAAGTGAGAAGTTGTCTCGGTTGGTGGTTGTCGTCGAACTTTCTAAAACCTTCGAATCAGCAGTGTTCGGCGACACATCGCTTGTCGGTGGCTCGCTTGCTGGAATGTGAACCCGAGCTGCTGAACCTGGCGTGAAGTCCCGGTTGGTGGTTGTCGTCGAACTTTCTGGAACCTTCGACGAACTTTCTGGAACCTTCGATGGTCTTTCTGGAACCTTCGAACCAGCAGTGTTTGGCGACGTACTGCTTGTTAATGGATCACCTGCTGGAATGTGAACCCGGGCTGCTGAACCTGGCCTGGATTTCGATTCTGCTGGACCCACTTTCTTGGATTGCCCGACCTTGTTGCGATCCTGCGATGGAAGACTCGCCTCTTCTGGGGGGACCAATTGTCGCTGGCAACTGTCAGGCTGTGGCTGTTGAATTGGCAGTGCTCGAACCCATTCGAGCCGACTCTCGATGGCCACGGATACCTCTTCGTACAGCGCCACGAACTCAAAGTAAATGTCGTCTTGCTGCTCTCGGTCGGCTGGTGACGACAAGGCGATAATCTTTTGGTGATGCTTGGTGTACGCTGCCTTGGAATCCTCGACACTTCATTTGTACACCTTCAGTTGAGCTGCGGTTAGCCCAACCTTCTCGTTCTCAAGTCGCTGGAGGTTTGTCTTGATTCGATTGAGGTTGCGCTGCGCCAATCTACGGATGTAGATAAGCGCCTCAAGTCTCTGGTATTCACTCGCTGAATTCGGTTTCATCTTCTCTTGTCTGCTTTGATTGCTTCCGCTATGCTTCACTCCCATCACATTGCTTTCCGATCCGCTCTCTCAAAGACGGAGGTATTCCGTCGGAAGGTACCGGATACTCCATCCGGCTCGAAGGACCATTTCATGTTGTGGCCATGAAAAGCCATTGGACTGTAGGGTGCGGCGCTTGGCAAAACTACCACTGCTTGCCCTTTCCCCTTCTGGGATTGGGCTTTGACAACCCCTGGTGGTTGCCAAACAGTGGGGGCATGTCCGAAGACTGGCTGCCTGGGGGCCAAGGCCGATCGATCACTGGCTCGCAGTGGTCGCAAACTAAACTCTTCTAAGGGGGGCTCTGATAAGAGCCGATTGGATTGGAAGCAAGCGAGGAGGAAGCACAGAGGAACAACAACACTTCTACTGGCGATGGAACATTCTGGACTTTATTTTCTTTCTCGAACTATTCACACTTATTATTATTTTCTTTCTTGTTCCTCTTCAGGTGGCCTCGGAGAAGGCCACTGTTGGCTGGCTCGCCTATTCTTCCTTCGGTGTTGGTCGCTCCGATGGACCGATGTTGCCGCGATGATGGTTAGAAACAAACTGATGATGCAACGCACCGGAGCGCGCGTTTTTATACCTTCGTCGCGTCGGCTGCTGCTCGCTGATTGGCTGGCGCTTCACTCGCGTGCATCTCCTCTCGCTCTCTTCTCAGTCCGCTTGTCGGACTGAACAATATGGAATCGAAATCATTGTTTGTTTTAATTATAGGATTTATGTTATCAGTTATCATTTATCTACTAATTTTGCTTAAAATGTCTAGGACCTCGCTTGTCTCTGGGGAAATGGTTTGAGTTATAAGATATGTATTAATTATATCATATCATGAAAACTGCGGCTACTGTTTTTTCGGGATTAAAGAATTTCTCCGTTGTATAATAGAACACAGACCTTATGTATACCTTTTGCCTTTACTAAGTTAGGCCGACGCTATTTTTGTAAGATTTATACTACTATTCTATAATCTTGATATAATAAAATAATAGCTGGGAAGATTCTCTTTGAACTAGCTTTACAATTAATTTCTATCTTCCATTATTTAAAAAATATTTGGCTTCGAAGAATGATCGAGAAACCTCATTTTTACTGATGATGATTCGTTATTGCTCAATCTGAACGCATTTCTGCCTAAGTTATTAACATATTTTGTGTCTTTTTTGTATCGTTTATCGAGCCGAAAATATTCCAACCAGTCAACCATTCTTATCCATTTAGCAACCTAACCAGCTACCTTCCCTCCTCCAAATCAGCATCCGGAGATATCTATTTAAATTGTTTTTCAAACGAACCAAGTACGGAATTTCGATATTTTGTGTATCGGACAATATGACGCACACGAACGCAAACTCATAAACTATTTTAATGGCATTCCTTTTGGCTGGACAGGAGATTTCGGTCCTTCTACGGTCTCCGGTTTTGACAGGGACATACAACATTGGTATCTCCTGCCAATGGGAAAAAGGGACACAATTTGTGGATGAATCGTTTCGGTCGGTTCATAATGAAGCCTGGGAATTCTGGGCGGTAGCACCCATATTGGCTGCTGCTGGCATATCTCTTCTCGAGGCCTGGACCTCAGAACAAAAAAGATGAACTTTGGTAAATGTATATTTTGCGGTATGGTATAGAACCTGTCAAACTTTGGAGGAAATTTTTTACTCTCCCCACCAAACAACTCCTTCCGAATTGACAAATGATTCACGAGCAAACCGGCCCCTAATCGAATTTTCCAACAGTTAACGTGGGTTACTTTATCAAAAGGTTGGGAAAATTTCTAGATCAGGGAGAGTGTTTTATGATATGGACTAACAGTTTTTTCCAGGATGATTGGTTTTTCGAGCGTGGCCAATATCATCTTAAGGATCATAATTCAACGGCTTTTCTTGGTGATTTTTTATTTGAATTTTTGCTTAAAACGTGGTTTACTGAAAAGTTATTGTAGTATTTTTCTCCATTACACAATCATTATAAATAATGTCATAAAAGGAACATTTTTAAAACACTTTTCATCAAAGTTGACACCCAAACGAACTTTAAAATTATAAACGGATTTATTGTTGTCGTATCCTTTGGCCCACGTTTCATTTAAAAGCTTTCGCATGAACGCGTCTATATCGTCCAAAATTACTCCATAAACTGACATGTTGAGCTCAATCGCTCGTTTGCTCAATCCAAGTTTCTATCGTTGTTTCGCTCTCTCTCTTTTCGTTATTTTGCTCTCTCACTTAGCTGACCGGGTCAAAGCCTACTACAAATCTTTGCTGTCGGTTTCCACATTTCGAAACTGAGCAACTTCATAAGAATTGAGCCCTCGATGCACTGAGATGAATACCTAACTAATTTCTTCAAACATTGTCATTCTATTATTCTATTCCACATCATATACTCTACATTCTCCCTCTCCCCTACTCTCCATGAACATTGAAATTTAATAATTGAAGAATATTTAATGAGGCATATGACAACAATCATAATAAGTTTTTTAAGATAAGTTTTTTAGATTTTAGAAACAAACTTAGACCACCCTGTGAGCAAAGATTTGTACATAAGACAAATTTGAACAGTCAAAACAAAATTCCAGCTTCAGATTCTTCTCCATCTGCTAATATCAAAATTAAATGTGATTGTGATGTGAGATCTTAAAAGTAGAATAAATTCAAATGCCAAGCTCTCTGATTTTTCTTTGCCTCTAAATTAATGTTCAATATTTCAAATTTACGGCCAGATGGGCTGTCATTGGCTTTAGCTGCTACCACCAAGGTTGCCGAAAAAAATTCTGTGTTTTTGAGAAAAATAATTCTGACTTTCTGTGATTTTACCCAAAAATTCTGTGATGGATTTCTGTGATGCTATTTCCTTGAATTTTATAGAAAGTTCATGATAAATTGGGTCTTTTTCACATTTTAGTTGAGAAAAATCAATTGACATTACTTATCTTATCATACTTTTCTAATTCATCGTAAGAAATATTCTCCAAAAAAATATTATTTCGGAAATCAATTCAAAATTAAAAAATTCTGTGAAATCTGTGAAAATTTCAAAATTCTGTGTTCTGTGACACAGATTCTGTGATGAAAATTTGCTCAAAATTCTGTGAAATTACAGATTTTTCTGTGATTTCGGCAACCTTGGCTACCACCAGAGTGCCAGAAACAAACAAACAAAAATTTATAATTTTATTTATTTAATTTGTCAGACTTAGTTTTGGTTATAAGTTCAGTATAATCAGACGGAAATCATATTATCCCTAATTTTTCATCTTAATTTCTTGATTTAGATCTCAGATTCCAATCTATAGTTTAGATTTTGAGCGAAGACTCTGATCTTCCACTAAAAAATCATTTTCAGATCATACACTCTGACCTTCAACCTGATATTTTACTTAGAATCACAACAAATCAATATTTTTGAACCTCAGATAAAAAAGGCTCACATCAGATTAGATATTACACCTACAACTGAAATCCAAATTGGTGACCCAAATCAGTTCATATCTAAATTTAAAATAAAACCCAGATTTTTATAACTTAGTATACAATGACTTCTATTAGATTGATAAGATTTCTCACTAAAATCTTATACAAGTACCCGGACTAAATTCTTAATCTCAAATATAAGACTTTTTCTATTAGCCTTTTTAAATAAAGAAAATACAAAGAATATATGTCTTTGACTAAAATTTTTTATAGATTTGCAAATAACAAAATAAAATGCAAAGCTTAGTTCTTGAATCATTTGAAATCAACAATTTAATAATAATTTAAGAATCGGTTCTCCAACAAAACTTTTAAAAAAATTATCAATTAATTTCAGTTACTCATTTGGATCCCACAATAATCTACTAGACTAGACCACGCATTAAACAAAGAAGTAAAAACAAATTCTAATTCGCTCAATTTCATTCCTCTTTGCCTCTGAATTAAGATTCTTAACGTTCTAATTTTGAACTTAATTTTCTGGAATCAGGTTTGGCATCGAAATCTTCCGTTAAAATATTCGGGTTCAGATCTCAGATTTAGGATTCCAATCTAAATCGGAGGTTTCAAACTCAAAATTCTAGTTTATATTTTCAATCAACTTTCTTGAATTAGTTTGATATTCTGATTTTATGTTGTAATCTGGTTTTCAAAACTCAGGTTTTACTATCAGTTAGATTTCAACCTAAACTTCCGATTAAGAACTCTCATTCAAATCTTCAGGTTCAAATGCAGCCTATCATTTGTTCACATTACAGGGTCAAATTTCACGCTCAGATTATCTTTTAGTTTCAGAGGTAAAGTTTCTCCCATTAGAGTAAAAGAGCCTCACAGAGCTATACATTTCTTCATTTGGCATCATATCAAAACATCAGCTTTACAGAGCTGGAGTCCCACACGGGGCAACAAATTAGCCACGCAGAGCTGAATGCTCTTTCGGAGGAATGGATTCTATTCAAGTATTGCCCTTCTCAGGGGGTTTGCACTTCCTCAAATACTGCCCCTCACAGGGGGTTTGTACTTCTATTCGAGTACTGCCCCTCACAGGGGGTTTGTACTTCTTTTCGAGTACTGCCCCTCACAGGGGGTTGGTACTTCTTTTCGAGTACTGCCCCTCACAGGGGGTTTGTACTTCTATTCGAGTACTGCCCCTCACAGGGGGTTGGTACTTCTTTTCGAGTACTGCCCCTCACAGGGGGTTTGTACTTCTATTCAAGTACTGCCCCTCACAGGGGGTTTGTACTTCTATTCGAGTACTGCCCCTCACAGGGGGTTTGTACTTCTTTTCGAGTACTGCCCCTCACAGGGGGTTTGTACTTCTATTCGAGTACTGCCCCTCACAGGGGGTTTGTACTTCTATTCGAGTACTGCCCCTCACAGGGGGTTTGTACTTTCTTTCAAGTACTGCCCCTCACAGGGGGTTTGTACATCTATTCGAGTTTGTACTGTTATTCAAAAATAGCCTCACAGAGCTATACATTTTCCTCACAGGGAATAACATCAACCACACAGAAATGGAATCCCTCCTAGGGGAACAATATGGCCTCTCAGAATTCATTTTCTTAGTAACTATTACATCCTCTCATTAGGGAGCACAATGTTTCTTTAAAAAAAACTCTTGGGCCTGACAGTAGCTGCAGCCACAAACAACGAAAACCACCATTTTGCACTGAACATCGAATTACACCACACTGAAATGGAATCCCTCCTAGGGGAACAATATGGCCTCTCAGAATTCATTTTCTTTATAACTATTACATCCTCGCATGAGGAAGCACAATGTTTCTTCAAAAAAAAACTTTTGGGCCTGACAGCAGCTGCAGCCACGGACAACAAAAACCACCATTTTGCACTGAACATCGAATTACAATTCCGGGAGCGTTAATACTGCGCCATTGGCTACCACCAGAGTGCCAGAAACAAACAAACAAAAATTTATAATTTTATTTATTTAATTTGTCAGACTTAGTTTTGGTTATAAGTTCAGTATAATCAGACGGAAATCATATTATCCCTAATTTTTCATCTTAATTTCTTGATTTAGATCTCAGATTCCAATCTATAGTTTAGATTTTGAGCGAAGACTCTGATCTTCCACTAAAAAATCATTTTCAGATCATACACTCTGACCTTCAACCTGATATTTTACTTAGAATCACAACAAATCAATATTTTTGAACCTCAGATAAAAAAGGCTCACATCAGATTAGATATTACACCTACAACTGAAATCCAAATTGGTGACCCAAATCAGTTCATATCTAAATTTAAAATAAAACCCAGATTTTTATAACTTAGTATACAATGACTTCTATTAGATTGATAAGATTTCTCACTAAAATCTTATACAAGTACCCGGACTAAATTCTTAATCTCAAATATAAGACTTTTTCTATTAGCCTTTTTAAATAAAGAAAATACAAAGAATATATGTCTTTGACTAAAATTTTTTATAGATTTGCAAATAACAAAATAAAATGCAAAGCTTAGTTCTTGAATCATTTGAAATCAACAATTTAATAATAATTTAAGAATCGGTTCTCCAACAAAACTTTTAAAAAAATTATCAATTAATTTCAGTTACTCATTTGGATCCCACAATAATCTACTAGACTAGACCACGCATTAAACAAAGAAGTAAAAACAAATTCTAATTCGCTCAATTTCATTCCTCTTTGCCTCTGAATTAAGATTCTTAACGTTCTAATTTTGAACTTAATTTTCTGGAATCAGGTTTGGCATCGAAATCTTCCGTTAAAATATTCGGGTTCAGATCTCAGATTTAGGATTCCAATCTAAATCGGAGGTTTCAAACTCAAAATTCTAGTTTATATTTTCAATCAACTTTCTTGAATTAGTTTGATATTCTGATTTTATGTTGTAATCTGGTTTTCAAAACTCAGGTTTTACTATCAGTTAGATTTCAACCTAAACTTCCGATTAAGAACTCTCATTCAAATCTTCAGGTTCAAATGCAGCCTATCATTTGTTCACATTACAGGGTCAAATTTCACGCTCAGATTATCTTTTAGTTTCAGAGGTAAAGTTTCTCCCATTAGAGTAAAAGAGCCTCACAGAGCTATACATTTCTTCATTTGGCATCATATCAAAACATCAGCTTTACAGAGCTGGAGTCCCACACGGGGCAACAAATTAGCCACGCAGAGCTGAATGCTCTTTCGGAGGAATGGATTCTATTCAAGTATTGCCCTTCTCAGGGGGTTTGCACTTCCTCAAATACTGCCCCTCACAGGGGGTTTGTACTTCTATTCGAGTACTGCCCCTCACAGGGGGTTTGTACTTCTTTTCGAGTACTGCCCCTCACAGGGGGTTGGTACTTCTTTTCGAGTACTGCCCCTCACAGGGGGTTTGTACTTCTATTCGAGTACTGCCCCTCACAGGGGGTTGGTACTTCTTTTCGAGTACTGCCCCTCACAGGGGGTTTGTACTTCTATTCAAGTACTGCCCCTCACAGGGGGTTTGTACTTCTATTCGAGTACTGCCCCTCACAGGGGGTTTGTACTTCTTTTCGAGTACTGCCCCTCACAGGGGGTTTGTACTTCTATTCGAGTACTGCCCCTCACAGGGGGTTTGTACTTCTATTCGAGTACTGCCCCTCACAGGGGGTTTGTACTTTCTTTCAAGTACTGCCCCTCACAGGGGGTTTGTACATCTATTCGAGTTTGTACTGTTATTCAAAAATAGCCTCACAGAGCTATACATTTTCCTCACAGGGAATAACATCAACCACACAGAAATGGAATCCCTCCTAGGGGAACAATATGGCCTCTCAGAATTCATTTTCTTAGTAACTATTACATCCTCTCATTAGGGAGCACAATGTTTCTTTAAAAAAAACTCTTGGGCCTGACAGTAGCTGCAGCCACAAACAACGAAAACCACCATTTTGCACTGAACATCGAATTACACCACACTGAAATGGAATCCCTCCTAGGGGAACAATATGGCCTCTCAGAATTCATTTTCTTTATAACTATTACATCCTCGCATGAGGAAGCACAATGTTTCTTCAAAAAAAAACTTTTGGGCCTGACAGCAGCTGCAGCCACGGACAACAAAAACCACCATTTTGCACTGAACATCGAATTACAATTCCGGGAGCGTTAATACTGCGCCATTGTCGTATCCTTTGGCCCACGTTTCATTTAAAAGCTTTCGCATGAACGCGTCTATATCGTCCAAAATTACTCCATAAACTGACATGTTGAGCTCAATCGCTCGTTTGCTCAATCCAAGTTTCTATCGTTGTTTCGCTCTCTCTCTTTTCGTTATTTTGCTCTCTCACTTAGCTGACCGGGTCAAAGCCTACTACAAATCTTTGCTGTCGGTTTCCACATTTCGAAACTGAGCAACTTCATAAGAATTGAGCCCTCGATGCACTGAGATGAATACCTAACTAATTTCTTCAAACATTGTCATTCTATTATTCTATTCCACATCATATACTCTACAATTGTGTTTATAAGCAAGTTTCTCAGTTTAAGGTCTGGTGCGAGTCTTGTTTTTAAGAAAAAAGGATGATTGAAAGTAAAGCAGAAGAAAGATTAAAGAAAGTTTCGATATTATGAAATAATTGTTTGTTTTAAAGAACTTTAGATATGATATAAGTGAAAAAGTGAGTTGCTTTTCAAAATTTGTATAAAATGTTACACAATTCTAACAATTCTCAGGTTATTTTCATGAAAATTGGTTTTAAAACAATCTATTACATGTTGAGATTATTTACTTCATACAGAGACCTCTGGCAATTTTGTGAAGAGGGATTGAGTCTTAATCAAAAAGTAAAAATTAGAGATTCTTTTAGAAGTTTCTGGTTGTTTTTCAAATAAAAAGGCTCATTTTAAAAAACCACTCCTATTGTTGCTATTTAATTAATTTTATGCATCTTTTTCATAAAATGCAAAAAAACGATTGATGAAGCAGAAAAATAAAACATTTTTCTAATCCGAACAGCACTACTGAACAGAAGTAAAAAAAAAAATTTATTCAGTTATCACCCATCAAATAGAAGCAAAATGTTTTCAAAATGCTTATTCATTTCAATGCGATTTTGAAAATTTGTTCCAAAATTTTTTTTATTCAATTTTAGATTTTTTAGGGACTTTAGGCTAACAACTTACTGCTCCCGATTTGAAATTGTTACGGAATCCGAAAGAAATGACCGACCTGGAACTTTGGCGACGACTGCATGAAAACACGGACACGAATTGGAACTTGGAATGTTTTAACCCTTGCCCAACTAGGCAAACTGGAACAACTTGCTAGAGAGGCTAGCCGCCTCAATCTTGAAATTCTGGGACTGAGCGAAGTCCGTTGGCCTAATACTGGAGAACATAAGACATAATCCGGGCAAGTCCTGCTTTACTCTGGCATACGAGGAGAACATGCTACTCCTGAACGAGGAGTTGGTTTCCTGTTAAGCCCGCAGGCCTACGCGGCCCTCATTAGATGGGAACCGATAAACGAAAGAATAATCGTAGCCAGATTCAGAACACGGGTTAGAAACCTTACAATGGTCCAGTGTTATGCGCCAACTGACGTTGCCGACTTGCAGGAGAAAGAGCAGTTTTACAGTCAACTGAACAGCGTGGTTGAGAGAATTCCGAAGGGTGACATTCAAATCCATTTGGGCGACTTCAACGCAAAGATTGGCTCCGACAATCAGGACCTTGAGCGCATCATGGGACGCCATGGCCTAGGACAGATGAGCGAAAACGCAGAGCTGTTTGTAGAATTTTGTGGCAACAACAACATGGTGATCGCTCTTCCCCTATCGACCAGCACATAAGGTCACTTGGGTATCCCGAGATGGCCGAACAGAAAATCAAATGTACCACATCTGCATCAGCCGAAAATGGAGAAGGAGCCTTCTTGATGTCCGCAACAAGCGAAGCGCAGACATTGCATCTGACCATCACCTCGTCCTTGGTGAGATACGACTGAGAGTTGCACGTGTCCAACGGCGCGAGGAGAAAGTCGGGTGTCGATACGACGTCCGCCGGTTGGAGAATCCAAAGGTGAAAAGGGCATACGTTGAACAGCTAGAATTCCGAGCCTCGGAGCTGCCGACAGACGGAACAGTCGAAGAACAGTGGTGTGGAATCAAGAATGCCTTTATCACGACGAGCCATGGTACTCTCGGTAAAGTTTGTGGAAGAAGGAGTGAATGGATGTCGGATGAAACTTGGAGGATGGTCGATGATCGGAGACAGGCGAAAGTCGGAATTGAGCAGGCATATACCGGGTCAGCCAAAGCAGCCGCCCGCTTACGATATGTGGAGCTGGAAAAGGCAGTTAAACGAGCTTGTAGACGAGACAAGAGAGCCTGGACAAACTCCCTAGCCGAAGAGGGAGAAAGAGCCGCCGCCAATGGAGATATCAGATTACTTTATGACATCTCTCGCCGCCTCAGTGGTGCAAGGACTAATGCAAGAATGCCGCTAAAAGACCGAGCAGGTCAGTTATTGACCGATCGAACAGATCAGCTCAAACGATGGACTGAGCACTTCGAACAACTCTTCCGAGTCACGAATAGCGATGGCCAACAGAATCTGCAGCTCGAAGCGCCAACAGTAAGTCGCATAAATGGCGTCAACTCGGAAGCGCCTTCGCTAGCTGAAATAGAAGCGGCAATCAAAAACATGAAATCCAACAAAGCATCTGGGATCGATTGCATCCCTGCTGAAATGCTGAAAGCCGACCCTGCCCTATCAGCACAAATGTTGCACCGTCTTTTCGCTGACATCTGGGATACTGCAACATTCCCGGCCGACTGGATGCAGGGTATTCTCGTAAAGGTCCCGAAAAAAGGAGACCTGACAGAGTGCGGTAACTGCCGAGGCATAACGTTGATATGTACAACCCTCAAAGTACTCTGCAAAGTGATCCTGAACAGGATCCAGGAGAAAATAGACGCTACACTCCGACGGCAACGAGCTGGATTCCGATCCGGACGATCATGTGTGGACCACATCACAACGCTACGAATCATACTGGAACAAATCAACGAATTCCAGGACTCTCTTCTGCTGGTGTTCGTTGATTTCGAAAAAGCATTCGACCGACTTAACCATGAAAACATCTGGGAGGCTCTAAGGCGACGAGGGGTCCCAGAGAAACTAGTCCATCTCATCGAAGCACAGTACGAGGCATTCTCGTGCAAGGTCTTGCACGACGGTGTCTTGTCCGAACCAATCCCGGTAACTGCTGGAGTGAGACAAGGATCATCTATCACCGCTACTTTTTCTAATCGTAATGCATGAGATTCTGATTGGATCGATTGACTGTGCACCGAACCGAGGATTGCCGTGGAATCCTTCAACAATGGAGCAACTGAACGACCTTGACCTGGCTGACGATATTGTTTTGCTCGCCCAAACACAACCAGATATGCAGAGCAAACTCGACGACCTCACCGAAAGTTCCAAGGCAGCAGGTCTCAAAGTCAATGTCGGAAAGACCAAGTCGATGGAGATCAACACAGGAAATCCCTCCAGTTTCATGGTAGCTGGGCAACAAGTTGAGAAAGTGGAGTGCTTCCAGTATCTTGGTAGCCAGATTACGCCTGATGGTGGTACCAGGAAAGACATCGAAACACGGATCAGAAAGGCCCGATTTGCGTTTGCGAGGCTCCGAAACATCTGGCGGTCACGCCAGATCTCTCTACGAACGAAAATCCGAATTTTCAACTCAAACGTCAAATCCGTATTGCTGTACGGGTGCGAAACTTGGTGCACATACGCGGTAACGACGCGAAAACTGCAAGTATTTGTAAACCGCTGCCTGCGGAATATCATCCGCGCTTGGTGGCCTGGCAACTGGATCTCGAATGAGGAACTACATCGCCGGTATCATCAAAGGGCGCTAGAAATCGAGATTCGGGAACGTAAGTGGAGATGGATTGGGCACACGCTGCGAAGAGATGAAAACGAGATTTGCAGAGAGGCGCTAGATTGGAATCCAGAAGGTCATCGAAGAAGAGGCAGACCCAGAAATTCGTGGCGGCGAAGCCTAGCCGCTGAAATGCGAACTGTCGACGAGAATCTTGACTGGGACCAGGTGAAGACGCTGGCTCCGGATCGTCAACAGTGGAGGTCTTTTACCACGGCCCTATGCACCGGAGGATCGGCGCGGGATCATTAAGTAAGTAAGTAATTTTAGATTCCCGAGAGAGTTTATTTTTAATCTATTATTTATCCAATTCGGGAAAAAGTCTAAATGGTTTACCAAAATTTAGCTTTTTTTTGGAAGTACAGCAAGCACACCGGGTCGACAAATTGTCTCTAGTAAAAGAATCAAGAGCACTTTGGAAATACATATTATTTCCGAGACGAAGTTTTACGCAATAAGCAGCGCTAATTAAGTTGCTAACTCGGACAAAATTTATTGCCGCTTTTCAAGATTACTTAACGTTGGATTGCAATAAGCATTCTCTTACCCGAAGCACTAACTGAAAATTTGAAAAAAATATGCTAAATATTAACATGCAGTCGTTCTGGTGTAATTTTAAGCCTCAATGCTCCAGAGTTTAGAACGATGAACTTGTAGATGAACTAGAAGCATTTCCGTGGGATGAAAAAAAAAGTAATATTTTTTAAGCTTAAGAAGACTTGTCCCTTTATCATGGGAGGATTGTTCCTTTAGTCAAGGTGCCCTAATTTTTGGCAAAAATTAAGCAAAATCTAAAGATGCCAAATTTTTGTCATTTTTATTGCATACTTCAAGGCGTCATTTTCTAATTTTGAATTAAAAGCACTATTTGAGTCTTTTATCAGGCAACTGGATAAATAAAAGATAATTGAAAAGCTTGTGATATAGCTCAGTTGGCAAGTCAGTTTCCTCCTGAGCCGATATTTGCGAGTTCTAGCCCTAGGGTAAACATCGAACACAGTTGAACCGCATAAGTTTTTTTAATAGGTGTCTGTCAACTGCAACTTTGATATAATGTCTCGAATGCCCTTAGGATAGTACATCGATATAATAAAAACAAAAAAAAAGTTTTTTGTTAACAATAAGCAATTTCGTGCTAAGCAATGAACAAGAAGATTCAGTAGAAAAAAAATGTCCTTTTGGACTCTAGGGATCAATTTAACCCATAACGTACATTATGAAAAATTTTCTAAGAAAATTGAAAAATATCTAATGCATAGAATACATGGTATTTAAAACGAAGTTCATTCTATGCTCTTACTATAAAAAATAGGAAAAAATTTTTTAAATTTTATTTTTCACGTGGGATTCATTTAGAAGTGATAAACAAAGATCACCAAGTTACATTTCGTTAAATTCATTAAACACTTTTCAATTAACTAAATGAAATGAAATAAATAAAATAAAAATAAAGTGATTGGTTGTACAGACCACAGCGAGTAATTTGAATAGTTTTGAGTTTTTGATAATGAGTTTGGAATCATGGAATATTGATTGAAAAAAAAATTAATTTCCGTTCAATTACATTCATTTTAAATTGACTAATTCATGAATTAAATCATAGAATTCCACAAACTAAAGCTGAAAAATGGGGTGTATCTTTAATTGCGTGATGGTAGAAATCACAAAAATTTGTTACAATGAATTTATTAAGTAATTATATTAAAAAAAAATTGAAATTATATATCAACCCAATTAAATGATTATTAACTTATAATTTTATATGAAAACAATGTTTTTTTGAAGCAAATTCAAAGCTTTTTTATTAACTTCAATAATCTTGTTTAAAACATTTAGTCTTTAAACTTTATATAATTTTTAAGTTATGAATATTTTTTTTCCAATTTCTTAAATTTAGCTGACAAAGCTACGCCAGTCCACGGAAAAATGTGTATTTAGTGGAAATACATTTGAAACATATATTTATCTAATTTAATACGTTGCACAATGGGGAAAAAAAGTGTATAAAGTATAAACCGCGAATAAAATCGATATCTTCCCTCCTACATGAAACAAATCCATGAAAAAGAACTTTCCAAATGTGAAAATGTTCAGAAAACCGATTGGACGTAGTTTCAGACGCCGCACAAGCTTACGAACGAAGTTATAGTTCCTTTTTAAATCCTTATTCCCCTCTCTTTTGTTTACAAAAAATGCATGTTCGAACTTGAAAATTTTGAACCAAATGGGTCGTATTTTGTGTGATTTTTTCCGAGAAATCCAATAAAGGCTGTTTGAGCCACCGCACACTTTGGAAAATGGAGTTATGGCAGTTTTAACCTCAATTCCCTTACATTTTTCTATTTTTTCAGAAAAAAAAACATGTATGGACTTGAACATTTTGAACAAAATAAGATGTATTTTGAAAAAAAAAAATTTTTTTTTTCAATAGTGGAAATTTCATTAACTTTACTTGTGCCCATTTCGCAGGACCATAGACATTGAAAAGATTATAAAAATAAAAGTTTTTACTGAATGATCAACTTTTCCCAAAACTGAGAAAAATGTTTAGAAGTTTTCTTTTTATTTATTTGACCTGATACTGCAAAATACGGAAAATTTGACATAATTTAAAAAAAGATTTAAAATAAATTAAATGATAAACGTTTTTCAAAGCAAAGGTAAAATCGTTTCGCAGTCTTCAACAAAGTTGTGAAATGATTTTTTTTTTCATATTAGAGACGTGTGAAGAACTAACTCATGGGAGGGGAAAGTTATTCGGTATCAACACTTTTCCTATAACATGTTTGCTTGAGCAATCCATTCATAAAGAATATTGAAAAGTCTTTTCAAAATAAAAGCAAGATATTTGTTCTGAATTCTTTTTTTTTTTCGAAATTAGATCCGAAAAGTTGTATTTTTTTAGGTTGATTTGAAAAATAAATAATAGACTTTCAAGGTTTCATTTGAGAAAAAAAAGTAAATATTTTAACTAGCCAAGTATAAGCTTATTCTTTCCAACCAAAAAATATTCTGAAATTAAAGTAACAGATTAAGTTTGCAGTTCAAATCAAAATTTTTATTTTCTATGCTAGAAACTTCGATTAATATTTAAGATTGTAATTTGGAGCTTTGTTTCTGAATAATTTGCAATATAAATAATAATAAAAAAACAAAGAAATAAAATTATATATAAGAAATTAATTTGTGGTTGATGATAAAAAACGAGTTCTTAGACCAATATAAATTCATCATCCATAATAAATTTCATAATAAGAATCCTGTGAATAATTTTAAAAAATTCAAATCTAAATGTTTCATGGAAAAAAAACTTCAAAACGAATCCAAATTTTATTTTATATTTGTCGTTTCTTCTGGATTGTTTTTCCAATATTACTTTGTTTGAATATAAAATTGAAATTTTGAATCCAGAATTAAAATTAAAAAACTGCAATCTACTTTAATGTGTGCCCAAGTGAAATTTTCCTATTGACATGTTTATCTTGATTAAAAAACTTAACTTCTAGCTTAATCTGAATATGAATTTCTTGTTTCAATCCCAAATCCTGCCTTTGAACCTCAGTTTGAAATCTGAATACTGAATCTAAAAACGGGGTTTTAATCTAAGTTCCCGATAATAATTTCTTTAAATTATGAACCAAAAAGCAAAATTTGTATCAGAACAAGAACAAGAATTCTCTTATTTGATTTCTGAATTCTCGGTTTCTAATATGAATTCTTTCTTCAGTGTTTTATTCGCAATTTTATTTGTAAATCTTATCGAACATTGTAAACGATGAATCTGTTTCAGAATTTTCCATTCTGGATCACCATTATGAAACTTTCTGAGGTTTCAATTCTGCAAAAGAATTAAAAGTTGTTATTTTGTAAAAGTAGTTATTTTGTTTCTTTTCACATTCCGAAATGATGAGTTTCCAATATGGAAAATTCATCTGATTGAGGTTTAAAATACAAAATCAAGATTGGAATCAGGATTTTTTCTTAATGACTATCCAAACTAAATTTAAAGAACGAAACACTAATCAAAGTAGACGAAATCTGATCACAGTCATCGAATTTTAATGTTAACAAGCAAGTTTCAAACCACAAAATTTGGACTTATTTTTATCAAAGTATACCAGATATTTTTCCGCCAATATTTCATGTAATTTAAATGCAATTTCGCGTTATTTTCCTCATTATTCGCCAATAACTTAATCTTATTTTGATGAAATTTGTTCAAAACATTGATGACATATATAATTCTAACGAATAAAATCAAATTTTAGTTTTTTTTAGTCAACAAAGTGAATAAGATCGGGCAAAATCTGGGCAATCTGGCATGCTTAGTCTTATTTAAATTCGATAATTGGGACTAAATTTCGATCAACATTTGTCTATTCTTGTATTGTCGACATGAAACAAGATTTCTAGGTTTTTGCTTTAGTTCTGAATTAAGTTTGTTTCTCTTTATTCATTTTAGTCGTTTATTAAAATTTGGCAAAAATTTGGAAATTTTATGATTTCAAAAGAACATTTCACTTGGTATTTTTGGATCCTTATGGTGGTGGGGGAGGGGGCGGTTTAACCCTCTCTTGTTCCTTTTGTATAATATTTCTATAATAATGTTTAAAGAGTTGTTATCTTAGCTTTAAGAATATCTAAAAATTGAAGAATTCAATTGTTTTTTTTGAGCATTGTATCCTTGAAAATTGATTGTATTAAGAAAGGATCAATATTTTATCAGTAATTAAATATTGATGATACTCAAAACTGACTAATTTTCTAATTTTCACAGGCCATATCACCAAAACAAGAGCTGATGGATAAAATCTGGTGAAAAATATAATTCAATCAGTTATTGAAAGGCACCAAAAATGCTGTTTCACGGGATTATCATCTGAAACCATGGCCGTAGGAACAAGGGGTGGGGGGGGGGTTTGGAGGTTAAACCCTCCCCCCCCCATGAGGGTCCAAAAAAGCAAGCGAGATTTTAAACTCAACACTAAAAATGTTAAATTCATAATCAAATTATCATAATAGCGATAAGTTCTTCAAGAGTGACAATCTAGACTAAAACCCAATTCCAAAACCTTAAAAACCCATCCTATGTTCAAAATTCAGCTACAGTTTCTCAAAATTTTCTCATGTTCATAGAAAAAAGTTGCGAATATTTTTTTATCACGTATCCGGATAGACAAATCCGAACTGTTTTATATAAAAACCTTGCAAACTCCGGGTATTGGATTTCAAAATTGTCGACCAAAATCCGAGCAATATCCGGGAATTTTTTTTTTAATCTTGGAATTACTTATCAAAAGTCATTAAAAAAAAAACTTGAAAAAACCTTCCATTAAACTGTTTTTAAACTTGCTTCAAAAATGTTGGACGCATAAATAAACAAATTAAAACACAATTTTTTAAATTTGATTTAAGAATGAGAATGAGAATAAATCCAGGCAAAATCCGAGCTTTTCCAATGAAATGTGGGCAACCGGGTCGAACCGGACTTTTCCCAAATTTTATATCAATTATCTTGGCCAACCCAGTTAAACCGGGCAATCTGAGAACCTTATCATAGAAATTCAGGTCTGAATATTAAACTTTAAATTTATTTAAATTTTAAGGGTTCTGGTTCCATATTCCCATAACCAAAATTATATTTCTACTTATTTTCGTATTTCTGATTCTGTATCAAGTTTAGGAATTTGGATTTTCAGTTCGAATAATCATAAGAAATTAGGAATGAAAAGCTGTTTTGAAATCCTGGTAAAAGTTCGGTTTTGCTTTTCAAATAAAAATTTAATTATGGTTTTAGAAAATTGTATGCAGTTTTATTGTTTCGATAATAGTTTTCCGAACATGAAAAAACGATGAATTTGGTTTTATATTTAAATTCGAAGTTTTTAAACTGTATTCTAACACAAAATTGAAACATTTCTAGCTCTTAAGTGGCGATCCAAAATTGAAAACTTATACTCAGATTCATCATTTGAAATTTACATCCTTATTCAAATTCACAAAACAGATTAAAAATAATTAATTGAAATAATGAATTACAGAATTTATATTAAAGATTCATGACTTGGCTCATTAAAATTTAATCTGGAATTAAGATTTGGAAAACATCTTTTCTTACATTTCAGAAATCTTATAGAAATTCGGAAACAGATTCAAAGTTCAATTTTTGAAATCAGGTTCAGAATTCAGGTTTGAAATTCAGAAAAAGATTAAGCTTGTGAATGAGATTTCAATCATCATAAATTAACAAATATAAAGTTTTTTTTTTATTTTGATCACCGCACTTTCTAATGATCCTTTTCTTAATTAAAGAAATATGTACCTGATCTTCACCTAAAATATTTATCTGCACAAAATCCTATATTTTCTCAGTTAGTTGTTTTGTTAAGCATTATTTTAGGAATTGCAGTTTTTATAAAAGCCAAATTTCAAAATAAAGTCATAACTTTAGTTCAAGTTTACATCAAGCAATTTGTTCCGAAATTATTTTCATCTGTTACGGTCTCTTGGGAAAATTTTATTTATTTTCATCAAAGGTTAGACACTTAGAACTTGCAAAAGAGTTTGGAAGATAAGGCTTGTTAGATTTGAGTATAGAATGATTTTTTTTTTAAGAAATTGAAAGCTTCCCTTAAAAGAACTTATTTTATGCTCAAATCAAATAACTTTGATCAGACTCTTAGACAAATTCAAAAATTTAAAACTTCGTCGAAAGCAAATTCCATATTTTATTTCTAAGGGTTTCATTATAAAAATTTAGCATATCTTGTAGGCTAAGGACCACTTTTCTAAAGTTACGATTTGCTACGAAATCTATCAATGAGTACTTTAAAATTAATAATCATATAGATACAAACATAACTCGTTTTAATTTTTTTTTGTATTCGTGATTTGTTGGGATAAAAATCATAGGTAAAAATCAGTCACCAAACCCCCCCCCCCCCATGAGTCGGTTCTTCCTACGGCCCTGTCTGAAACCTATTTCAAAACATTTTGAAATGTCTGAATGTATTTATGTTAGCATTGAACCGGAACTATGTCAAATTGACGATACATTCCTGTTGTTGTTGTTGTTCATTTATTTAAAGAGGGTTTTTAGTCTTGAACTTTTACCCTACGATACATTCCTTCTTTTGCTAGTTCAACACTCATAAAATTGAGCATTCATAAGCAAGCAGTGGTAAAAATAAGAAAATCGTGTCGATCGCTATCCCATTTAAAACAAAGCGATAAAATTTATTCGCAAACCGAAAGTTAGTGGATCAGATAGCGATTAGCAAATAAGCATTTTTTTGCTAAACGCTACCTAGAATTTTAAATTATCAATATTATCTGATGATGGCTAAAGTTCAGTAAGCCGAAACGTAATGAAAAGCAAATAAACTTGAAAGTTTAACTAGAAACAAGGAGATGATTTTGCTTCTTGCATTGGAGCTTACTTCTTATCGCAAAATTTAATTAAAAATCTCACATCAGTGTCGCATGTCAAATTTATCCATACATTAAAAAAAAATTGATTTGTGTATTCCTGTCATAAATTCAAATCAATTTAGATTTTGATCAAGACCGCCTGCCATCAATCTACTCCCAAAAAGTTATCAAGTTATCACTCATGATTTGATCCGAGTGGGAGTACAACGTCTCCAAACAATGATTGATTACGCTCAAATGAGTGAATCATTTTTTTTTTGCTTTCCCAATCCGCTTCCTCACTTCATCAATTTAATCGAATTTTCCAGCACGCCTCGCGGAACCCAGCTGGGTAGTACAAATCAATTTCGCATCAACCACACCGAGGCACTAATCCAATTGTGGAGCTCTGCTCGCAAGATATGGCATTAATAATACACCGCCGAGAGATCGAAAATATATTCTTCTTCCCTTTCGAAAAATCTGAACGAACAATGTTTTGTCATTTTGCCATCAAATCGTGAGCATCTGTCAATCATTGTTCGAGTTCGTCCTGACGAGCAAACGAACAGCAGCATGTCTTAATCAGTCCGCGCTATCCTACAGAATCTTCCGCCGTTTCCTATCTCATAACAGGAATCGGTAGTACGCCTCAATCCACCCACAAAAACCCCTACCCTCCATTGATCGGCCTTTTCTTCTCCCAAAACGATCAAACGGAAACTGGAAAGGCAGCAGCAATCCTTCCATCAGCGTCGCCCCAAAGCGATTTGCTCGTTATGTTTCTTTTTCCTGATGCTCCGTATGTCTGCCTGCCTGCTGCTACTTTTTGAGGGCTCTTATCTCAGCCGCCGCCATCATCGTATTGCATTTTCCTGTTCGAGTCCCAAGCTTTGGCTCTGGTTCTAGCTTGAGCCATTCAGGACGCTCAGGAAAACCGCAGGCACAAGATGCTGCTCCAATTGTCATCGCAAAACGGAACAAGGTATTGAAATACACCGCGAATGCCCGGAAGCAAACGGAAAATCAAACACGAATCCTTTCCTTCTTACCTTCCTCCTGATGCTGCTGCTCCTTGCGAAGTGGTTCTTCGAAGTTAAACTTGATTTGGGACTCTGTCAATGGCGCCCAGACGCCGCAGGGAAAGAGCTAATCACTGGATTCAATATTTTGCTTGCAGTTGCTGTTTGCGGGAAGCAGTCGAGCGGAGTTTTTCACTCGTCGTCTTTCTCCCACCCGCCAAGTGCCGATAAACACGAAGAAGCGAGAATCTCGTTAAAATTTGACGGCAATGACAGGCCGTATTTATTGGTGTTAAATTTTTGACACTTAAATAGGAATGGTGCCGTTTTTGTACATTTTGCGCGAAGATGAAATTAAACAAAATGATCTTTCTGCGGCTGCAAAAAGGCGAATGAGGAGAGTTTTCTTTGAAAAAAAAAAACAATAATGTCTTGGATAGATTAATATGATCATTAAAATATTAAATTTTAATACCATTTAACGACCCTTTGTAAAATTAAAATTATAATCATCATTTTATCATAATATTATCTCTGATAAATTTTTTGCGAAGTGAATTACGTTTGCCAGAAATTTGGTCTTTGATTTGAAAAAACATTTTCTTTCGAAAAAAAAGCCGTGATTTGGCTTGATAGGCAGAGCTACGTCCAGAATGCATAGAAGAGAGCTGGACAACATACATACAAGGTTGAGTGAGGACTTCCCAAATCGTGATGAGTGGCAACAATCGACCCCTGGCAACTTGACAGTTCTGGCGAGTTTCGTGTGCCTGATTAAAATTCGCAGATGTCGCATGTGTACCACTTGTTTACATACTTTTCGAGCCATGCGTATGGAAAGGGTACATCATGAAATGTGGTACGAATCATAAAATTCGATTAAACGAAAAATATGTTCCAAACGAAATTATTATTTCCTTTCAATATTTTACCTATTTTTTTATTGTATAGGAACAGTTTTCCAAAAACCGAGAAATATTCTGCTATAATTTGAAAGTTTTATTATACTTAAATTATCATATGTATCGCAGTTTATGAAAATCACTCGATGATTGTTGTGGTAATGTTTTGTTTTACATTTATTGTGTACGATCGTCATCAATAGTTTTGGTGGAAGAGGTTCTTTTCCAAAAAAATCTGCCGTATATCAGTGAATTATTTTGATCAGTCCAGAAGTTTTAAACCTTATGAGATTTACGTTTGTATGCCATTTGCTTCGACTGAACTTTTGAAAACAGATTCACTTTACGTATGACAGAGCTAATTTCCAATTCGAATCGTTTATTCATTTGTTGAATCGATTAAAAGATAACATATTTCCATATTCGTCCTTCCGACATGTTGAGTCGCTTAATTTTTTATTTGACTGAACCAGAGAACCAAAAAAATCTGGCACACGCAATTTATATGGGAATCGTCAAGTTGCCAGGGGGTTGGCTAAAGCTCGGGGACGAAAGCTCTACGAGAAGAATCTGACAAAATATGGCTGCTGTGTGATGGACGACGAAACTTATATAAAAGCCGATTTTAAGCAAATTCCAAGATTGGAGTTTTTCACCGGCAAGAGCAAGTTCGAAGTGGATGACAAATTTAAGAAAAAGAAAATGTCGAAGTTCGCCTCCAAATATCTCGTTTGGCAAGCCATTTGTCTTGCGGACTGAGGAGTCAGCCTTTCGTGACAAAGGGCACAATAAATGGCGAGATCTGCAAATCTGAGTACCTCGAGAAGCGCATTTTTCCGTTCTTGCAGCAGCACGACGAAGCTCCACTATTTTTGTTAGATTTGGCATCACACCACTGCACTAAAATTGTCCTGGAGTGGTATAAGGCCAATTCTGTCCATTTTGTTCCAAAGGACATAAACCTGTCAAACTGTCCGGAACTGTGCCCGAAGGAGCAGTACTGGGCAATAATAAGGCAGGAACTTCGGAGAGAAGACATTGAAAGACGAGAAGAACATGTTAAGAAAATGGAAAAAAAACTGAAAAAACTGGTACCGGATGACACTGTAAAGACTTTGATGGAGAACATCGAGCGAAAATGCGTTCAATTTTGCATTCAAGGCTCTATTGACTAATTTTTCTTTTGATTGTATGTATAAAACTACCCTGAAATTTTGGTTTGATTCTAAACATAATTAATTGGCATAACATTTTCGGTGTCGCAATAATTTCGTGTTCGCCCTTTATTATAAATTTAATAATACAATTCAGTGTCAAAATGTTCGCTTTTCAATAATGAATTGTATAAATAAATTTATAATATGTAACAAAGCATGATCCTCCAATGGGAAAGCGAAGTTCCCAAAAGTTGTTTTGGTTGAAATTGAAAGAAGCATAAGAAATAGAAAATAGTAAATAGAAAGTATTTCTGTGGTTCGTTTACAGATTTGAGAAGATTTGCTTTCTGAGAAAAACCCTTTTTGGTGGTCATAATCATCCGTGAGCATCCGTGCCCCACCTGTTTCTGTTACGAATGTTGGAATAGGAATTAGATTCTAGAATCAATTCTACGTCTGCATCAAGATGAAAGATCTGGACGTCATGCAAGTTTTCGATTGGAAGAGCATATTTCGGGCCTAGACTCTGTACTCATATCGAAATCTTTGTACCTGAAACTAATCACATTTACGTAGGTGATGGAAAGAATTAGAGAAACATCAAAGGTATCAAAAAACGAAAGAACATAAGCCGTGAATATGATGAAATTTTCGAAAAAGATACAACGGCTCACCGGCAGGAATTGAACCTGCAATCTCCGCTTCAGTACAACGGCGCGGGATATACATGGTGTTTCGAGAGAAGGTCCAGCAGTTGATCGGCAGAGCTCGATTACTCGTGTTCGCCGATTTCATCATGTTCGCCGTGGTGAAATTGGCTAACGCGCCGTTGTACTGAAGTGGAGATTACAGGTTCAAGTTCTGCCGGTGAGCCGTTGTATGTTTTTTTTTCGAAAATTTCGTGATATTTACGGCTTATGTTCTTTCGTTATTTAATACCTCATGTTTCTTTCTTTCCATCACCTATGAAAATGTCGATGATCTCATCACCGCTATTCCCCTTTGTAAACTACAATATGAAGGGAAAAAAAATCAACTGCTACAATCCTAATATCCAGTTTACATGCGAAGTGGAAGAATACCACAAAATTCCATTTCTCGACTTGCGACTTACACGTTCAGATAACCTAACAATAAATACCAGATGGTATCAAAAACCGATCGCAAGTGGGAGGTTTTTGGACTATTATCAGTCCATCCGCTTCATAAAAAAATAAGAAAAAATAAGAACTTCGTCAATCGAGTAGACAAACTATCCCCTAACACTAATGAGCAATGGAAATTTCAAGTAATTTCATTTGAAAATGAATAACCATCCCACAACTCTACGTCACAGCCTAATAAACTACAGAAATTCTCGTCCAACAACAAATGTTACCGGCGAACAAAAATACACATATGAATCGATCTCGTATATTCCCGGTTTAACAGATAAGATCGGAAAATTTTTGAAATTTGATTACTACAATTACAACCACAACTACAACCACAACTACAACCAAATTAGCGACCAAATCGATTTCAAAAATAAAACAAAATATGACAAAAGTTAAAGATGTTGTGTAAAAGGACGATTCGTTGAACGTTGTTTCTAGCAAGGTTATTAGATCACAATGTTCTCTGACTTTGTCAGTAAGTAGGCGAGGAAAGCGCGGTGAGATTCAGTGAGTTTGTTTGTAAAGATTGGTAAATTTGCTTGAGCTGATGGCTTTGTTGGTAAACAAACTCTACGAACTCCGCAGTAGCAAAATCAAAATGGCTGAATCGGGAATTCCACATATCGTTACACCTCCTATATATACACACCTTGGTTTATAGTATACCGTGCAATGATTGTGATTCTCAGTATATTGGCATGACAACGAATACACTAAAAGAACTGATTGGAGGACACATCGATCGACATGGATGCATCTCTGGACTTCAAACTCTTGAAATGTGTCACATCGCAAGGAACGGTAACACTGTCATTAAAAAGACTAATACTGAAGGGCTAAATATCATTTACGCCGGTATTTTTAACTCCATACAAAACAAACACCAACACACTAATACACAAAATAACACATCTCATACACAACAATCAACAACAATCAATAGTGGTTTACGAAAGAACCACTTCATTATAATATTTCAAAAAGTTTTTTAAAAAGTATCACCAAACGAAAACATCATTAGTTTGCAATAGATTTCCATACGCTCAGCCAGTAAGTAGCAATAGTCCATAGAAGCTTGCACGCAACTTAAAAGCTCAATCAATATTCTATGTTTTCACACCACAGCCAACGAAACGACTTTTTCTTCAAGACATTTTCATAGATGCAAAAAACAATCTTGGCTGGACAATTAAAACAAAAAAATACTGTAAGTAGAATGAAAAGCGTTTTAACATACACATAGCTTTATTTATATCATTTTTTACTCTTTTAATTTGTATTGTCCTCAACATTTAATTATATATTATTTTTTTTATATTGTCCTCATAACAGTTAGAAGTAAGGAATCAGATAAGCTAATACAATAAATAAAGGGTGATACGGTCAAAATTTGGTCAAGGGAAAACGCGTGTAAATTACTTTTTAAAGTTTAATTAGTATAAAATTCAGGAAAAATATTCAGTTAGGCTTCCGCTTTTCCACATCCGAATTGCCGGGCCTTACGCTTAACCCCTGCCATCAGATTTTGTACAGCCACGTTGTCCACCTTCTTCACCGCAGAAAGCCAGTTTGCCTTGAACTGCTGCTCGTTCTTAGCAGGTTTTTTGGTCCTCTTCAGGTTCCGCTTGACAATAGCCCAGTATTTCTCAATTGGGCGGAGCTCTGGCGTATTGGGAGGATTCTTGTCTTTGGGAACCACCTGCACGTTGTTGGCGGCGTACCCCTCCATGGCCTTTTTACCGTAATGGCAAGATGCCAAATCCGGCCAAAACAGTACGAAACAACCGTGTTTCTTCAGGATAGGCAGCAGACGTGTATTCAAACACTCTTTCACGTAAATTTCTTGGTTGACAGTCCCGAAAGCTATGAAAATGCTGCTTTTCAAGCCACAGGTACAGATGGCTTGCCAAACCAGATATTTCCTCGCGAACTTTGACAGTTTCATGTGCTTGAAAATATCTGCTACCTTCCCCCTTCCTTTTGCCATATAAAACTCCTGTCCCGGATGCTGCTTGTAGTCGGCTTTGACGTAGGTTTCGTCGTCCATTACCACGCAGTCAAACTTTGCGGGATCGCGCTTTGGCCGTCGTATTTTGTTTATCATCGCGATTTGGAGTCATAACCTTCTTGTAAGTCGATAGTCCGGCTCGGTTTTTGGCTCGATGCACGGTTGTAGACGATACACCCAGCTTATTTGCGGCATCTCGGAAAGAGAGGTTAGGGTTTTGCTTGAAACTACCGGTAACTGTCTTTGTCGTCTCAGCGGTTTCCGGTTTTCGATTGGACGGCATTTTGACAACTGAAGAGTGAATTCCAAAATCAAAATAGGAGCAACATTCTGCAAACACACACCTTCAAAATGAGGGTGTTCAAGTTTTTTTAAATGCAAAATTGAATGAAAAACGTCAAGTTGATATTGACCAAATTTTGCCGTATGACCCTTAAATCAAAAAAAATTGTACACTTTTTCTAACTCGCCACGTCACGCCACTCGTAACGTCGGATGGAGTAAATAAACATCGTTTTATGATTTTTTAGACCAAAATCGCCTAGAAAATTTTTCAACTTGACTGGATCAGACGATAGGAAATTTAAATTATTTATTTAAATTTTGCAGTGAAGCCTCAATTTGATGATTGATTTTTTTTTAATTTGAAGCTCCGTATGAAATCATTGCATTGAGATATTGAACAAGGTTTCAAAGTCATGAGAAAATCATATTTTCACGGATTTTTTATCAGATTTGTCCATGTACAGTTTCCATTTTTGATTCTAGAAATTTTTTACACACTTCATAATTTTTATCAATATAATTTTTTCTAAGGCCGAATCATGAACATCTTATGACTTTGATAAAGTGGATTGCTAATTTTGAAGTAAAATGACACCCTTCAATCAATATTTGACATGATTTGCCGATGAAATTCCTGAAAATAATAACACATAAAACACAAGACACAAAAATTTACATTTTCCGAAGTTCAAGGAATCTCAGAGCTGATTTTGACTTATTCAGGGCGCTGAATCCAAGTATTCAGTAAGATTTTTTGGTCGGCTCTAGTTTAAGAAATAACTTAAAAAAGGTTAAAAACTAGTCATTCAATTTGAGTTACTATTTTTGACATACCTGTTAAATACAAATTCTTCTTGACTCAATGATCAACTGTAAAACCTAAAATAAACGGGAATTTTGACGAAATTTTAAAGAAAAATTAAACTAAATCGAATCTTTGATGGGAAAACCGTTCAAATCGTTAGTCGAATCATTTTGCAGTCTTCAACAAAGTTGTTGAATGAGTTGAAACATCTTTAATATCCAATATTCAATACCTTTTTTTTTAGTGATGTCAGAAGAAGTTGAAACCTTATTTTTTGGTATTTCTATAAATTGAAGAATTTAATTTTATTTAACTGTTGTTTCTTTGAAACAAGAATATCTTGGCAATATCTAAGTTCTTGATTGAATGAAGGGTAGAAAATTGATTGAAAATCAGCTTTTGGTTTTCTTGTAGTTTTTTTCATTGGTTTATTTGTTAACAGTTATAAAATCGATTTTACCCAAAACTGATCAATTTAAAAAATTTCACATGCTAAATCACCGAAACTAGAAGTCATAGATGAAATTTGTTAAATGTTTTGAATCATACAAAATCAGTTTATGAAGCATCAAAAATGCTATTCCTTTGTGTAATCGTTACAAACTTTCTGGGTTGAATCACAGAATTACGGATATTATTTTTGTCGAGAAATCAGAATTTCGCTCAGTTATGTCAACAAGAAATCTATAAACGTTAACCCAGTCTTTATCATGAAGCTTTCCTTATTTCTATCTCAAATCAAGAACAAAAATATTTCACTTCAGCATACAATTTAAACTTTGCTGGAAATGAAAGTAAAGACTTTACTTACTCCTATACACTGAGGTTTTTTTTTACGCGGTATTTCGTCCTGCGTAAAAAAAACCGCGTAATAAAAATCGCGTTAATTCGAAAATCCGCGTAAAAAAAACCGCGTTAATTCGAAAATCCGCGTTAAAAAAACTGCGTTAATTCGAAAATCCGCGTAAAAAAAATCTCGTTAATTCGAAAATCCACGTTAAAAAACCCCGAAATTCGAAAATCCACGTAAAAAATCCATTTTAATTCAAAAATTCGCGCAAAAAAGCACGTTACTAAAAAAAACGCGTAAGAACCATCATTATTTAAAAATTTGCGTACAATGATAGTTTATTTTTAAGATAAAAAACAAAATCAATTAGATTAATAGAATAGTAGAATATAGTGAGGCTTATTTGACAGTGTGGAATTCAGATCGTCTCATGTCTCATGTCTCAGGTCTCATGTTCCATGTCTCAGGTCTCATGTCTCATGTCTCAGGTCTCAGGTCTCGTGTCTTATGTCTCATGTCTCTGGTCTCAGGTCTCAGGTCTCATGTCTCAGGTCTCATGTCTCAAGTCTCATGTCTCATGTCTCAGGTTTCAGGTCTCAGGTTTCAGGTCTCAAGTCTCATGTCTCAGGTCTCATGTCTCATGTCTCATGTCTCATGTCTCATGTCTCATGTCTCATGTCTCATGTCTCATGTCTCATGTCTCATGTCTCATGTCTCAGGTCTCATGTCTCATGGCTCATGTCTCATGGCTCATGTCTCATGTCTCATGTCTCAGGTCTCAGGTCTCATGTCTCATGTCTCAGGTTTCAGGTCTCAGGTCTCATGTCTCATGTCTCAGGTCTCATGTCTCATGTCTCATGTCTTAGGTCTCATGTCTCATGTCTCAGGGCTCATGTCTCAGGTCTCATGTCTTAGGTCTTATGTCTCATGTCTCATGTCTCATGTCTCATGTCTCATGTCTCATGTCTCATGTCTCATGTCCCAAGTCTCATGTCGAAGGTCTTAATTCTCAGGTCTTATGTCTCATGTCTCGTGTCTCAGATCTCGAGTCTCATATTTTAGGTCTCAAATCTCAGGTCTCATGTCTCAGGTCTCAGGTCTCAAGTCTCAGGTCTCAGGTCTCAGATCTCATGTATCACGTTCTTAGTCTCAGAGCTAAGATTTTCCCAACTACAAAAAGTTTCTAAGTGTTTTCATTTGGAAAAGTCTTAGAATATTTTCTCTGAAAACCCGTGTTAATTCGAAAATCCGCGTAAAAAAAGCCGCGTAAAAAATACCGAGTAAAAAAACCGCGTAAAAAAACCACAGTGTATATTGAATCTATGCCTTTCAAAGAACTCAATAAAAAGCTTCAATCCTACAAAAAAGTCAACAATCTGGATTATTTTTGAATAAACGCATCTGCAAACAAGTGACGTGCATATAGAGTTATTGATATATGTATCATTTTTTTTAAATTGTGAAATAAATTTCATTCGAGAAAAGCTTCGTGGGCCGCGCAAAAATATCTCGAGGGCCGAATGCTCGGGTTGCTCATCCCTTTTCTAAGATAATATTGATGGTTTTGCTTGTGTAGTTTATTCTTAAGATTGAATCATAAATCCGTGCAAGATGCATAAAATCATCTGTTATCTCAAAATCAAGCTAATATTTAAACTGCCTTAATTTTTGAACGCGTGGATCGATTTTGATAAAATTAGCCTCGATTCTTCATTGAAGTAATGTCACTTAATTTTGAAATGATAACGTGAAATTTGACAATTTATTTGGTATGGCAATATCTTTTTTCTCTACATATACTTAAACATATGTATCCCTCTTCCTTGTGTATGCAGAATGTTCAAAACTCAATGTATGAAAAGATTAAAAGTTTCAAAAGTGTGAAAGTTTCATGAAAAATATTAGGCCGAAAGAAATGGCAGCCTGAACATTAAGAAATTTGTGCTCTGTGCGGTTTCTTTCTTTTTTTTTGAACGCAACTGTACATAACAATCAACATTTAAAAAGTATTCAACATTTTTAGTAGCGCCAACCGAAATTATAGGCGACTGTTCATGAAACTATCAATAGTTGTCAACTTATAACATACGAGTTTATTACCAAGTATAGGAGATTTCTTGTATTTTAATTTCAACCCGATTGTTTCAGCCAGTTTGATATGCATACAGAAATACAAAATGCTTTGAGTTAAAAAAGTAAAGTGAATGATATTGCTAACACAATCACTCATAGTAGTTGAAGTTTCCCTTGTTTTTTTTTTGCGTTTTAAATTATCTGTCATATTTTGTTTACTTTTAGACCAAGAGTCTCAGTTTTCACCTCTGGTGCTTTGTTTCGTTCTTACGATTATTTTCGTTTTGTTTTCTGATCGGTCCTGTATCCAAAAGCCAATAGCGAGAGAGGTATTTCAGGATTTTGGTCAAGAAGTTAATTTAATCGATTTTGAATCAATCTCATTAAAGTCTCTTGGAAAATTTTTTCTTCTGTAGCACATTTCGGTTCAATGTTCCCAAAAACCGTATCAACTGGTAATCTTTTGGCTAGCTTTTCAGCTTTTGTGGTTTATGAAAATATACTTTTTTGTTATATTTTCAACTAGACGCACTTTTTCTGCCACGCGATAGCCTTGGATTAAAACTCACAAGACTAATGCTCTCAAATCCACTTTATCCAGTGGATACTCCAGCGAAAAACCAAACCACAAACATACGGAAAGCAAAATATCCGACACACAATCCCTCTGGTTGCTGCGATTGGCGGGTGACTCTACTAGTAAGGACGATTCATTCACAAATCCCTTCAGCCAAAGCTCAAACTGTTCTATCACGAAAAACTCGACTCTCGAGAATCGTTTTCCATCGTATTGGGGCGTTAAATTGGATTTAGAATGCCACATTTTGCCCATTTCATTCACCGCAACGAGAGAGGAAAACCGTCAACGTGAGCCAGCCAGTCCAAGAAAACTAAAAGACGACATCGGCATCAGCATCGTCAACTTAAAAACGTATTAAAATTCCGAATTTAATTTTAATCCTAGCCCAGATGCAACGTTGGTAAATCAAGGTTTTCGGTTGGAATCTCCGGTTGCCAGGGAGTGGATACGAAATTTTTGCACTTGACTTCGTTTGATGGTTGGTACACTTGGTAGCACCCAAAAAGCAACCCCCACCTACCCCAAAACCCAGAGTACTCAGGGTTGGACCAAGAATTGAAGCAGATAAAGATGGCTGAGGAACGACCATCATCATTGCTACTGACTGACTGGGTTGCTACTGGCGATGGCAGAGCGCCTCGTCGTGGCTCAGTCAGATTCCTGTCGACACAAAATCCCTCCTCAAATGCAAAAGATTTCGCCTAGATATTGCCGCACTATTTCGTCTTCAAACACAGAACGCAATATTTTACTTCTCAAATGAGATTGCTGCTGCTGGAAAATTTGCATCCAAAGCAGTCTTACTTAAAAGGGCGTTTGGGAGGAACCTTTCATGCATTGAATTGAGTTTAATATCTACGATCGGAAGATTAGGGTAAAGGCACACTGTTTCAATCCTTTCTAGTTCAAATATGAAGAAGTGATAAGGAGCAAATTCAAGCTAAAAACAATAAAAAAAATCGAACAGTGGAAAAGTATTTCCAACACTCTAAAAACCTTTTTTTTTATGAAAAATTCACAGAAGCTTGTTTGTAAAGCTTCTGTGAATTTTTCATAAAAAAAAGATATCAAACAAATTTTGTTCTACAAAAACAAAATCGTATTTTTCTCTGTGGTGCAGATTAATTTTTTATCTCTACATTCTAACTAGAAGTCCATCCAGAGAGGTTGTAGCGCTTAAACCGAACTGCCAATAATTATTTTCGATCGAAAAACACAATGACCGAGGATTTCTCAGGCTATCAAAATTATTGTTATTAAAGAATAATTCCAATAACAGTTTTCTCGGAGTTCAACTCAATCAATCGAACAGTAAATAAGGCGCTATTTTCATGGTTGGTTCACATAATTTGGTACTAAAGATTTTTTTTAAAACAAGTCTAGTATTTCCGGAAAATTCACTGAGGTGTTTTTCGGCGTATTTTATTCCAACAGATTCCAGATAAGCAGCTCAAAAGAAGGCTCTGTTTTTCCAGAACTACTTATAAAAGCAGCCAATAGATCAGCCATGTCCAAGTCGAGGTTAAACCAGTGGTTAAAGATGATGGCAATTTAAGATAAAATAAACCTAACAAACTTTATCAGCGGTACACACATCAAAAATACATTTTGAGAAGTGAGTTCTCAATGTTTCAGCGTCATCAGCATAAGATATGAACGCTGAATTGAGACTACCGGCAAAAATTCAAACATGGATTTTATATCATTTTCTGAAATTTTTGGACTTTTTAAATTTGCAACATGCTAAGAGAGATTTATTTCAGATTATGAAATAGATTTTGTATGGCAATCCTAACTATTGTTTTGTTCCATAAAACTATAAAAGGAATAGACTTTTATAAAATGATAGCTTTGACGAATGTGAGTTATCAGTTTAAAACATGAAATTATACGATAATATTGACAGAGAAACTTTAATTTTGCTCAAAATTGAAATAGACGCACTGACCACGCAATAATAAAATAGTTTTCTCGAAAACTGAAGGAGATTTCAACATAAAATGTACTGAAAAATATAAAAAAAACAGGGATCTGCTCATGTGTTCATAGTTTTCATACGCATATTTGATAGAAAATTTGATAAAATCAGCATTTTGCTTAATAAGATTCGAAAAAATCGCAACACTTTGCTTTGTTAATAACTTTTTTTAATGCATGGACGAAAATTTATGAAATTTTCAGCGAACTGCCCAGTAATATATCGTATACTTGTGCTAATTTTTGTGACGTTTTGATTAGTGATTTTTTTGAGAAAGCGTCCTATGATGAAGTTTTTCGACTTTTATTTTTGGGCACCACGTGCGCCATCTATAATGTATACCTTGAACCGGGACCGTAGGAAGAACCGACTCATGGGGGGGGGGGGGGGGGGGTTTTGGTGACTGATTTTTATCTATGATTTTGTGTCCAATTTAAAAAATAAAACAAATAACGTTTGTAACTATATGATAATAAATTTTTAAAAAATTGTATGGGAGAGTGGGGAATCATGGGCCACTTTTTTTCGTTGTTCCATAACTTCTTTATTATAAAAGATAAAATGAAAATATAAAAATGGTATGTTTTTCTACATTTTCAAGGTATCATAAGGTATTTTTTTATAATTTTTATTTAGTTATTCTCCCCAAATTCTGACTGTTTGAAAAAAAGCAATATTTTTTGGATTTTGAAAAATAGTGGGGAATCGTGGGCCACCAAATCCAAATTGACCAAATATCATGCAAAGTTCATGAGTTGATCCAAAAATATGATTTCCTAATTCATTTCGTTATTTTAAAGCAATTTCAGATGATGAAATAAAAAAGAGAGCTGTGTATGATCGCAAAGATTCCAAAACCTGGCTCGCGAACGTTTTGGCAAGATTTCTTATATAGGATGGACAAAATATTTTTAATAACTCTTCATTTGGCATAAAAAAACTTTGCAGATAGGGTAAACGTATTTTAAGTTCTGAATGTGTATAAAAACATAAAAATATAGGTGGTTCAAGATGTGTGGCCCACGATTCCCCACATGCCATGATTTGCAAATTGGTTGCGTTTGTGTGACTTATTGATGTTTCATCGAAAATTCCTTTTCCATGTGAAAGATCATGACAAAACTAAGATCATAAGCGTATGAGCATATTTTTGTTATGAACTTTAGGTTCCCCATCGATGCAACTAGCCAGTGTTTTTTTAATTATGAAAGATAATATTTCTAACTTTTTATTAGCTTGATAATTAAAAGAAGCATATGACGCGTATTAAAGTCAACAACATATAGAAATATATGCTCACGCAAAGCGACGACGATGACAGTTGGTTCAAGATTTTTATCTCAACACACATCTGAGATATTCAAAGTGGCCCACGTTTCCCCATGGCCCACGATATCCCACTCTCCCCTACTTTATTAAAAAAAAAAGATTTTTCTTCGAGATTCCTGTTACAAGATATTTCTAATTGCTTGGCCCTAATCCACTCTTGAATGTCAATATGACTTTATTCGGGTGCATCAAGATAACAATAAATTTTTCGAGGACCCTAAATGAATTCTTTGTTGAATCCTTAATTTTGCATAATTACCTTTTTTTTCTGAACGCACGCTGAAAGCCCAGAAAAAAATCCCTAATCAGACCTTGAGTGTCATTTCGACACTCCTCGCTTGAAACCGCTTTATCTCTTTCTTTTTCCTCCGATTTTTACTAAATTTATAGTTTTTGAATTCAAATATGATTTGATCATTTTCGTAAAGTTTCGAATCGCTTACATAATCACACCATTTG